>NC_059390.1:0-77500 GCF_019703515.2 Myxocyprinus asiaticus
AATTGCTTGAAATAAGAAAGAGGGACATCTACAGGGAGAGATTGTAGCAGGTAGTTAAATTTTGGAATACAATTCATTTTAATAACATTAACCTTCCCAGTCATAGATAAATGTAATGAAGCCCACATCACTTGAAAACCTTTTTATTAAAGGGTCAAAATTTAAACTAAATCAGACAAATTTGCTGGGAATAAAATGCCAAAATACTTAATTCCCTGTTTGGGCCACTGGAAAGCACCCGGCTGAAAAGCTGGTACTGGACAGAATGCTGTTAGAGCCAAAGCTTTGGATTTATACCAATTGACTCTGTATTCTGAGAACTTAGAAAAGGAGTTAATAATTCTGTGGAGGTAAGCCATAGATCTAATAGGGTCGGAGACGAATAATAAAATATCATCTGTGTAGAGCAGAAGCTTATGCGCCATACCTCCCACCACCACCCCTGGAAAATCATCCTCCTTTCTTATCGCGGCTGCTAATGGTTCAAGGGCAAGACAGAACAATAATTGGGGAAGAGGGCATCCCTACCGGGTGCCCCTATCCAGCATAAAATAATCTGAAATGAATCCATTTGTTTGTACCGCCACTACCGGGTGTCTGTAAAGTAACTTAATCCATCCACTGACTACATTATATTGATGAAATGCCTAATGTTATCAGAAGAACTTTGGCCTCGAATAAACACCACCTGATCTATATGTATAAGAGATGTCATAACTTCATTTAATCGGTTAGACAATATTTTTGACAATATCCACCCCCTGGCGGATGACAGCCGCTCCTCCCCTGGCGGAAGGCAATGGCTCCTCCACTTCCTGGTGGATGGCAGTGCTTCCTCCGGCTCATAGTGGACAACAGTGACTCTTCCATCCCCTGGCGGACGACAGCAGCGAGGACTCCACAACAGCGCATCCCTCCTCCTTCCCGGGATTTGGCACCAGTGTAATTTGGTTCTTAAGATGGGCAAGTCTGCTGAACAGTCAACGTTAAACTTTAATCAAACAGAACTCAAACATAACATAAACTTGGGGGGGGGGGCTTACTGTCAAAGACTTTGAAAACCCCTGGTTTAAGGTGATTAAATCAAGTTTTTTAAATAACTTTCCAATAAGTGAAATGATAGTATTTAGGGTAAATAGTCCCCCTATTGCAGGGGCTAAAGCCATTTACATTGTTTTTCTGAAGTGTGGAGAATAGATTTGTCGTGAAGAATGTTCAAAGTGGGCTCAGATTGACTGATACAATAATAGTGTAGATTAATTTGTTTATAGAATACTTGAGATGTAATGAAATGTCAAATGTGTTTGAAATTAACAGGAAATGATGCACCCTTTTCTGAAGTGGTTATTTTAAAGAAGCATTTTCTTAATTTGATACTCAAAAAAGCATCTTGCTGTCTCAAAAGTATTTGCATGAGTTAGGAGAAGTGTTTTGTTGTGGCAGTAGACAGTAAAGTATTGGGTGATGTGGTGTAGTGGCTTCAGCTTTAGGTTGGTTACCAGATGGTTTCTTGGTTCAGTGCTCACAAGGATTGATCCATTAGTTGCTTCAGAACATTATGGAACATTCTCTATCCAAGACACAGAAAAGTTATTTCACGCTTTCATAACTTCATGACTTGATTATTGTAATTTCTGGCACTTTTTTCTCGATGCTCCAATGTTTCAATCAATAAACTGCAGCTTGTTTAAAACACAACAGCTAGAGTTTAGTATAATCATCACTTAAAAACATGTATAATATAAGTGAATAAGTGAAGAGTTCAGCTTACACTACAATCTATGAGCACAGTGATGACTTTAAGACATTACAAACATTACAGCTTCATTTTCTGTTACTGCACAATTTTCTGTAAAACTGGTTTGTAATTGTGTGTTTTGAAAAGGATTATACAAATAAAAATGAATTGACGAGCATTAGATGGAAATATTTAAATACATTTACATTTATTCATTTACTGTAACAAACGGTTTTATCAAAAGCCACTTACAAATTTGAATAATACAAATTTGTAAGTGGAAACAGAAGCAAACAGAAGCTGTCAACAAAACATGAGTCTCCCATTCTTTATATGAAGTCCCTAAATGTAAGATCAGGAGGAGCGAGTCCATCTAATCGGTTCCCAACCCTGTTCCTGGAGGCCCCCCAACACTTAACATTTTGGATATCTCCCTACTCAAACACACCTGATCCAACTCATTAGCTCGTTAGTAGAGACTCTACTGCCTGAACTGGGTGTGTCAGATAAGGGAGATATACAAAATGTGCAGTGTTGGGGGGCCTCCAGGAACAGGATTGGGAACCCGCGACAGATCCAGACGATGTCCAATTACTCTTAAAGTATTCGTCCTTCTTACCAGATAAACTATTTTATCACAATCATTATGTTTTTCAACGCAAGCTGCCGCAGCAGCTCAGTATTTGCATACATCGTGATCATGGCGGCTGCCACTTTAACTGTGGTTTTCTACCCTGCCTTTTTAGTCATTACTCGCCGAAGCAGATCCTATTGCGTTGAGGCTGCCTCCACAAAACCGGCCACTGCTTCACCATATACCAGTGCTACTGCTTCACATGGCCGTGCACAGGTCCTTTCATCTTAACCGTCAACACCATATTCCCACAAGCTTGATTGTTTAAATCCTGTTCTAGCGCACAGGTGTTTCCTCTTAGCGGCGCTTCAGCGGTCTCTCTCTCTCTCTCTCTCTCTCTCTCTCTCTCTCTCACTCTCTCTCTCTCTCTCTCTCTCACTCTCTCTCTCTCTCTCTCTCTCTCTCTCTCTCTCTCTCTCTCTCTCTGATTTTCTGGGGGTAGTACGGAGGTAGTACAGAGTATCTGCTCACAAAATGATTGCAGTGCAGATACATCAATCATGCAAGACGTATACTGTACAGCATTTGGCGGTCATACAGTACTCCTAAGGAGTGAATGGCCACAAGTGAATAATGATTGCAAGTCCATCTTCTCCTGAATTTCCGTTTGCAGTGTAGAGCTAAAGCTCTTTTATTTCTCAAATAATTTTTTTTTATGTTGTTCACATTGTTTCTAAATCTGTATTTCCAAGGAAGACCATTAGTCCTGAATTTCTGTATGCAGCTCTCTTATTCTTAGATAATTGTATGCTGTTAGTCACATTATTGTTTCTAAATGTCACTAATATTTATTTCCTCTTCTCTCTAGACTTATGTCCCTGAAACGTCGACCACATGCCTTCCCCAAAAAATAAGCATTAGCAGAACTTTTACCGCTCGCTTTCTCTATCTAGGTGTCTTTCCAAGACTTCACCATTACCTACCGAGGAGTCAAAGATGGCAAACATTTTAGTTATTAAGAAAGCACAACTGCGGTGCTCCATCATTGGTTCAAAACATCCCTAAGTAGCACAAATGTGCTGTCCACATGCCACAACTGCGGCATCTTTCGGGTCATGCAACAACTCCCACGACACCACAAAGCAGCACAAATGTGCTGTACAAGTGCCGCAACTGCGGCGTCTTTTAGGCCGTGCGTCTTAAACTCCGGCATGCGACAAACTCCCACGACACTGCAAAGCAGCGCAAATGTGTTGTCCAGGTGCCGCAACTGTGGAACCTTTCAGGCCATGCCACTAAATCTCCCACAACACCACAACAATGTTTCCTGTTTCCTCTTATGTTTCCTCTTATAAAAGTCTAGGGGCATAGCTCATATATATATATATATCCACCGCAATTCGGCAAGGTTCTTTACTCTGCGCCATTCGAATGCATGTGGGCTCTCTCGTTCGGACGCAGTGTGAGCCTATGCAATTTGGCCACAGGTTCTCCTGTTTAAATTGCAGTGTGGGTCCTCCTGTTCGAACGCTATGCAGGCTCTCCTGTTCAAATGCAATGTGAGCCTCAGCGGATTGGTCGCAGGCTCTCCCATTTGAATCGCAGTGTGGGCCCTCCCATTCGATCGCAATGCAAGCTCTCCCGTTCGAATCGCAGGTTGGGCTTTCCCATTCGAATGCAGTGTGAGATTTCACGTCATTCACTCCGTGGGCTCTCCTGTCTGAAACGCTGTATGAGCTCTCCCATTCGAGTGCAGTGGTGGTGCAGTAATTTTAAGAGCCTTTAGCATTTCCCGTTAGCCTTCGCATTGGCATTTATTTAGTTCATGGTTAAAATGAGTCCAAGACATAATAAATAGAGCCTGATATAACCTCCAAAATAACCTTGTGCTTTCCTTACAGGCGTGTTTAAACGTAATAAAGCCATGTGTGCCCAACTTAATTCTGCTGCAGCAGCGCCCCACTTGGTACCGCCGCAGCAGTCCCCCATTTGATACTGTGCCGCAGTGCCCGACCACGTTCTATACTGACGCAGCAGTGCCCCGACATGACAAATGTAATAAAGTTACGTATTCATAACTAAACTTTTTCTTCCCTTACAGGCACATACAAACGTAATAGTCATGTTTTTCCTTACTAACCTTTTGGTTCCCATGCAGGTGTGTATAAATGTAATGGTTATATTTTATTAACTAACCTTTTGCTTCCCTTACAGGTATGTACACTGATTATTTCTATTCTCTCCACAGGCGCTTTCAATGTCTAAGTTCCATATGTTTATAGCAGTGCATCTACAGCAATGGAAACACAGCAGCGCTCCCACAGGAGCTCCTTCACTATGCCCCCAAATACTCAATCCACTGCCACAGCAGTAGTTTAAACTCTGCTCCCGCAGGAGCACCCCTCCCCCCTTTTTTACTATTCCATCTCCTCTACTCCACTGCCACAGCACTGCCTTAAATCTGCTCCTGCAGGAGGCCCACTTTACTCTACTGCCACAGCAGTGTTTTACCAAGCTTCCACTAAAGCCCTTTGTCTTCGCTTCACAGCAGCTGTAACGAGCATTACAGCTGCAGTCACCATCTCCTGTTCATTTCAAGCACCATATTTGCCTGTCTCTGGGTAGACCATTGAATGAGTCTACTGCCACAAGCGAGTTGATCTGACAGTATACCTATGGTACAACTCCCTATTGTCGTACACAGGTCCTTTAATCTAAACCTTCCACCTGGATCAGGCCCTTACATGAGGTTGCCTCTGTAAGCTGGCTGATTAAATGCAATATATCAATGGTACAGCCCCTATAGCTGCATAAATGTCCTTTGTCTAAACCTTCCACCCAGAGCAAGTCTTTGCGTGAGGCTGCCTCCACCAGCCGGCTGCTTCAATGCAGTTTACTAAAATCTAGCTCCTGTAGACCACCCACTTAGACAACTCCACACCCTGTCTATGGGTTCAATACTACGAGCCGTCTCTCCCAGAACACTCCAAACTTACTGGACAGCTTGGAGTTCCTTAAAAAACTTCCACAGAGCATACAACTTAGTTTTTCCAGATTTTTCCCTCCTCTCAATATCCTCTTTCATATCTCACCTCCATAATACCAAATCAATTCAGCCAGGAACAATCAAAGTCTACCTCAGCAGCATACACTTCTTCTTTAAACTCATTCACGGCCAACAATGCCCTTCCATTACAAACCCCCAGATAACTTTTCTTATCAAGGGTTTATACAAAATGAATCCCATCTGTCCAGACACTTGACAACCACTAACCATCAACATCCTAACCAAATGCCTTGTTACTCTTCGTTCTGGTATATTTTCTACCAACAAAACAAAAACCCTAGATGCCATGTTCAGTTTGGCTTTCTTCATCTTCCTCAGAGTCTCAGAACTCACCATCAACTCCACCTTCAACCCAGCCATCCACCCCACCTTCTCTGACCTTCATTTCTTAAACCATGGCACAATCTGTTTCGATATCAAACAGAGTAAAACCGATCAATTGAAACGCGGACATTCAGTTTTCATTTTCAATCTGCCAACCCCTATTCAGCCATACCAGTCCCTGGCTTTTTGTTCTACTCCAGAGAATCTCTCAAATCACCTCTCCGCTCGACCCTCTATTTGTTGATGTCAAAAAAGTCCCCATGTCTAGACATTGGTTTCAAAATAATCTAAAAAAGATCCTCAACAGATCCGGCATTCCTACCGAACATTTCTCTCCCCATTCTTTCCGCATAGGGGCCGCTACCTCAGCCGCCAAAAAGGTCTGTCTGAACACCAAATTAAAATTCTCGGTCAGTGGTCATCCCACACCTTCGAAACGTACATTCGATCCAACCTCCATCACATCTTTTTAAGCTCGGACCACACCTCCCTACTATTATGCACCTCGCCACTAACCTAGCCCCGCCGGGCTCATATCCATCTGGATGCAGCGAGGGCCCTCCCGTTTGAGTGCGTGTGAGCTACCACGCCTGGTGTGGACTCTCCCATTTGAACCACCATGTGGCCCTCCCAACCAGATGCAGCACAGGCTCTCCTGTTTGAATTGCAGTGTGGGCTACCCCGTTCAATCACAGAGTGAGCTTTCCCATTTATATATCAGGGGCTCTCCCGTTCAAATCGCAGAGTGAGCCCTTCATTCATGCGCCGTGGGGGCTCTCCCCTTCCGACTCGCAGTGTGATCCTTCATGTTCTTGACCATGAAGGATCTCCCATTCGGATAGCAGCGTGGGCTCTCCTATCTGAACAGCTGCCTGGAGGTACCAGGATTTGTTTGTCCCCCGAGCACAGCAGGCCCCCGTTCTCCTTATGTGATCCAGGCCCTCGCGTCGGAAGGATTGTAGCTTTGCGTCTTATCTATATACCGTAGGCTCCCTCCTTCTGATACCGGGAGGTTTTGCTTCAGATATCATTTGGCCCATTCTACTGGGGACGAGGACTTCCTTCCCCGTCTGTGACATTTGAGAGCCCATGCTTTTCTGACACATGGGCTCCATGTCATGGATGCTACGGCGGGACGTACTCCAGCGCTACTACTTTAAACCCTCCAGTCCAAACGCTGCTCCCGCAGGAGCATTTTCAGAGTGTCACTGCCACAGCAGTGCTCGCTCATGACTCTTGATCGATAAACGCAGCAGTGAGATGCGTCCCAGTGCTAAGTTTAAGAAATCCTAATGCAGCCCTTTGAGCTTCACGCCTTTCACGCTGCCACAGCAGGTCCTCAATCCCAGCTTTCGTCGCAAATGCATCACTGGGACACGCTTTCCAAATGCAGCTCCCGCCATAGCCCCTTTCAAAATTATACTGCCGCAGCAGTACCCAGCTCAAAGCTCCACATGGTGGATATAGTAGGGTGACGTCGGTCCAGGCTAAGCAGCAGCAGCGCCTGCTCACAACTCCAGGTCAAAAAACACAGCGGCGAGATGCGTTAGCCTTTCGAATTTTTATGCAACCCCAGTTAACACTGCCACTGCAGTACTTGCTCCTGTATACAAATAGAAAAAACGCAGCAGCGTAACGCGTCCCAGCATTAAAACTCCATACAGCTCCATGCAAATGGAAGCTTCCGCATGCGCAACAGTTGCCCCGCTCACAGCTCCCGCAGAAACTAGGCAACCACCATCCCTTGTCATATATCTTCGTCCCTTTTAATTTACTCCTTTTGGGGGGGTTCTTCTGTACTACCAAGCCTAATGATCATCTATATCAATTCAGCCTCTAAGCATCCAATCCCTTTACTTTCAACTTGCTGTCCTTAACTCCTCCTGCATCTTTTGGGGGATACATCAGAGCTCGAGTTGAACCTGTTACCTCGAGCCCCTCCACACATAATAGCTTAAAGATTATATGGGCAAACAAACTCGTGAAAACCATATAAAAGTGTGTGTGTGATAACATACAGAAGTTTTCATCAGGAATGGCATGAACTAACGTAAGTACTGTTTGAGCAAGCATGGCTGCGGTCATAATGATGATGCCGCTGCTTTTAATGTATTTCATTTGTGTTCACTGTTTCTCTGAAGATCAGTCAGTTTGTTACTGTCAGAATTGCCACTGCAGATCAACTTGAATGTAAAGTGAATCATTTCTTTCAGTCCATGTTTTAAAATGTTCTTCTGTGTTATTAATTGTTGCTGGAGAGAAAGTATTTTTCTACAAGGTGCGTGCACGCGTGCGAGACACACTTTCTCCTTCACTGGGAAAAATTTAACTCTCAAACCTCATGCCACAGTTCTCCAGTTCAGCAGAAACGGATCAAATGCAGGTGTTACTGGGGGAGGACAATCATGCATCAGTTGCAGCTAAATTCAGAAACCAATCACTGCCTTAATGTACTTCAGTCACAGTATTTTTATTTTCTTATGTTCATAATGTCTTATTAAATGCTTATTTTATATTGTATAGTGTATATTGTTATTATAGTTTTTATTTAATTTTATTCATTACCTGGCACCTTATTTTAATTATATTTTTATTGTTATTTTTTACTGTTTTATTATTATTATTTGTCTTGTGTATTAATGCTTTGGCAATATTGCATGCAAACACAATCATGCCAATAAAGTACTTTAAAACTGAAATTGAAAATTGAGAGAGAGAGTTAAAACAGTGAAGTTATTTGATCAACACAGAGTCTCTTGTCTTAAGAGTCATGTCGGAGCTTGTTGGAGAACATTCCTGAACTCAGCTGCTTGGCATAACTTTCTCTTATCATCTATAAACTACAGACACACACACACACACACACACACACACACACAGAGAGAGAGAGAGAGAGAGAGTGATTATTCACACATAACACATCTACATCTTTCAGTTCATCTTACAATGCAGAACATGATTTGAGTTTTGTTTCTCTTCTGAGGGTTTTTCACAGACACAGAAATGACAACATGAATGAATGACAGATTGTAGTCTCTGTGTTCTTACAGGCAGCACATGAACAGAGAGACAAAGGGTTAGGTTTGATGATGTCACACAAGGAAGTGACTTCACAAGCAAGAATGCAAAGGAATCACGTTTACTTCAAATCTTCATGTCCTTCTGTTTGTTCAGGATGTGAATTACTCTTGTAAAGAGAGAATGTTGTTTATGTCGTAACAGGATGTTTGACTAAGCATCTGTGTGTGTGTGTACTGGTATTTATCACTTTGTGGGGACCAAATGTCACCATAAGGATAGTTAAACCTGAAATTTTTGATGTTGTGGGGACATTTTGTCAGTCCCCATGAGGAAAACAGCTTATATATCACACTAAACGATGTTTTATTGAAAATGTAAAAATGCAGAAAGTTTTTTGTGAGGGTTAGGTTTAGGGGTAGGGTTAGGGTTAGGGGATAGAATCTATAGTTTGTACAGTATAAAAATCATTATGTCTATGGAGAGTCCTCATAATGATAGCTGAACCAACATGTGTGTGTGTGTGTGTGTGTGTGAGTGTGTGTAAGGGTGTGGGTGTGAGTGTGTGAGTGTGTATGTGTGTGTGCGAGTGTGTTTGTGTTAGTATGTGTGTGTAAGGGTGTGTGTGTGTGTGTGTTCATATATTTGAGAAAACACCAGAAACACAGATCTTTTAATTATTGTTTGACACAGGTATTTCACCAACAGTGATGGTCATCATAACAGCAGTGGAGAAAGCCGTTTATAGAAAGGATTACTATATAAATACTATATAAATATTGTAAATATAATGTAAATGATGAATAACTGAACGACACTGTCTGGTTGAAGTGTGTTTAGGTGGAAATTGTTCACACGGATGAATACACTCATTGCAATGGTTTGTCCATAGTTATAAAATAAATAATTGACACTAGATATTAATAATAACACACGAGTCTGAGACAATGGTGTGCATGCTGACGGTGACGTTTTTTAATACCCGTATGTCAGCTCGGAAGAGGCGGGTGTAACCTGGTTTAGGGAAGTGGGCGGGTACGATTGGCTTCCATATTCATCCAATCAGAGAGGAGCTCATGTGACGTAATGATTGACAGTCAGACCTGACAGTCAGTGACAAGGAATCAAAGCATGTATATGATTGAAGCTCAGTTTTGTGCAATTGCAGACGGTGCGATTCCGGCTTTTGTCCAATCACAGCGAGAGGAGCGTCAGTGGGCGGGGCGGGCTCAAGCGGCGTTCGGGCGGTCCGGTTGTGTGTTCAGTGTGAATGTGGCAGCCGCAGGGAGGGGCGCGCGCTGTTTATTTGATTATTAAACGGATTTCTGGGTGAAAATAAAAGTTTATTTACAGCTGCGAATATCCAGAAGCTGCACAGCGCCACCTGCGGATTACGGACTGTGTTTTCACTTTGTGCGGTTTAATCACAGGACGGAGGAACATGGGGCCATAAAAATGTTGGAATAATCGCCGAAAGACTCTTTTCCTGAATATATTTATTGTGTTGTGGATGAATGAATCGTCCCGTCGGGATGGAGCAGGTGAATATTCTCAAGAGATTCATTGAAGCCGTGAAAAGCGAAGAACAGAAGGGAGAAGATAACTTCAGCTCGGACTTTATGGTAAAAATCCAATTAAACTCACTGATGAATGAAACAATAATACACACTCACAGTAACAGATACACACATTCAATGAAAGACAAACGTGCAGTGTAACATATCTGTTCTGATTACAGCGTTTTTATACAGTCAATGCGATCAACTCACTTGAGGCCTACACACACACACACAGACACTTACACAAACATACAGACACACATAGACACTTACACAAACATACAGACACACACACACACAGACACTTACACAAACATACAGACACACATAGACACTTACACAAACATACAGACACACACACACACACACACACACACACAGACACTTACACAAACATACAGACACACACACACACACACACACAGACACTTACACAAACATACAGACATACACAGACACTTACACAAACATACAGACAAACACACACACACAGACACTTACACAAACATACAGACACACACAGACACTTACACAAACATACAGACACACACACACACAGACACTTACACAAACATACAGACACACACACACAGACACTTACACAAACACACACACAGACACTTACACAAACATACAGACACTTACACAAACATACAGACACACACACACACAGACACTTACACAAACATACAGACACACACAGACACTTACACAAACATACAGACATACACACACAGACACTTACACAAACATACAGACACACACAGACACTTACACAAACATACAGACACACACACACAGACACTTACACACACACACAGACACTTACACAAACATACAGACACTTACACAAACATACAGACACACACAGACACTTACACAAACATACAGACACTTACACACACGTACAGACACACATACACACAGACAGACAGACATACACACATACAGACACTCACAGACACACACATACACATACAGACATACATACACACACTCTCACACACGTACATACACACATACATACACACTCACATACACACACACACACACTCTCACACACATACAGACACACACACATACAGACATACATACACACTCACACACATACAGACTCACAGACACACATACATACACACACACTCAGACAGACACATACACACAGACACTCACAAACACACACATATATATACACACACTCACAAACACTCATACATAGACACACACAGACACACACACACACTCACTTATACAAACAGATACACACTCTGTCAGACAATACTTCTATACAGAGACTTCCTTAATAACCATTTTGTAAAAAATACCATCTGAACAGATTTTACAGTTTTTATCTTGTAAAAACTTAAAGTGTCTTATCTAATATTGCAAATATGTATTGACGAACCTTTGTTTGCCATGTGAATAGCCTAGCTGCTGACATGGCGTTATAACTAAATAAACAAACAAACACACTCAATTATACATACAAACACACACACACACACACACTCACTTAAACACACACTCACTTACACACACACACACACACTCACTCACTTATACACTCACACTCACTTATACACTCAAACACACACTCACTTATACACACACTCACTTATACACACAGACACATATATATACACACACAAACAAACACATACATATACATATGTACTCACACATGCATTGTTACACACAGGACATTTTGAAACAGATCTTTGTCCTGTTGTTGTTGCTACATTGATTATGATTGAAACATTCACGGTGTTTGTTTCATTATTTATCACACAAACACCCTGAAACAACAGCACAAACATGTCACAGCAGACTGACACAACATCACATGAAGCTTTTGAATGTTTGTATTCTAGAATTTTCAGTTCCTCTGTTTTCTAAGTCAAATACTGTGATAAATGTTGATTTGAATGAAGTAGATGGTTGAGTAATATGAGCGTGTTTACTGTGTCTGTACATGTAGAAGATCACTGTATCTGTCTGAACTTGCTTCAGTAAGTTTTCTCATAATACTGATGTTTTTTACGCTCCTCGATGGCTCCATTTCTGAGAGTTGACACATAAATGAGCCTTAAATGAGACCCCAACATCAAACACTGAAAGTGATGAATTCTGATGTTTCAAGGGACTGTGATCACAACACACACACACATTGTGTTCTTCTGTGTTGTCTGTGTGTCCTGCCCAACAGGGGCAGACGTTTGATGACGTCACATCATCTGTCAGTATCATAGTGTCCGTTAGTTTGGAGGTTTTTCATCGTTTCAGCAGCAGAAACATTGTGTGTGTGTGTGTGTGTGTGTGTGTGTGTGTGTGTGTGTGGTCATGATATTTGGTGTACTTTCTACTAAGTGTCTGGATCTAAACATTGAATAAGTTTGACAGACATGATGCGATGGACATCACAAACGTTTGTTAAATCCAGTTGTTCTCAGTCTGGTACCGGTTACACAACATTGTTTCCTGGTGGACTGATATCGTGCACACTGACTCGGAGCATCAGTCAGTCTGATTAAAATGAGTGATTTTAGATGCTCTTTTCATGTGTGTAAAACTCCTCAGACGTGTGATGGGACTGTAGACACTGCACAACTGTATCATGTTGGCCATTGTTCCACCTCAACGCTGACAGGAAAGGAAGTATTACAACACACTCAGCTTCCTGTGTTTGATGAGGCACACGGAGGAGGAGACGTGTGTGTGTGTGTGTGTGTGTTATCACTGTACTGCTGTAAATGTAATTGACATGAGAATGTGATAAGTCCTGTTGGGTTTGATGTTATTATAGGGTTAGGGTAGAGTGATACTTTCATTCAACATCTGCACATCTGAACAGAATTAATGATGCAGAACTCAGTTCTGTATCATAAACATATGGTGTAATATTATGAACGTGTTTGATATTAAAGATCTGTCATTGGCCCTGTTTGCTTTTCGGTGATCTGATCACATGTGGTCAGCCAAGACGCATTAATGTTTCTACCTGGTGTTACCATACAACTCAAATGTGTCTCTTCTGGGCACTTTTGTTGGGATTTTGAGGGGAGCATCTATGATTTCATGACATATATCAGTCACTATGTCAGTGTGTTACTCTATGATAATAAAACCTCAGGTATTCAGATGCGTGTGCTTGTCACCTGAAGAAGTTCTGTGAAGTTCTCGTGCTTGTGTATGTATTCACTTTTTCAAATGTTCAGATTGGATTATCTCTTTTTAAAGCCGCTCATAAACGCCAAAGTTTAAACTTTTGTTTTTGCGCAGTGGTTGATTGACAGGTGAAGGGTGGCGCTTCACTGCTCCCCGGGACACATCAGGACGGATCAGTGTTTACACCTCAAATATGATGTGGACATATGTGTTTTTGACAACCTCTGTGTGTGGTTTTTGTGATCTGATCACAAAACATTTTAGACCCCATTTAAACCTGTAGTTAGTCCTGACCACATGTGATCGTATCTCCCAAAACGCATCTAATACCAGGTGTAAATGGAGTCATTTCTGCAGCAACACATCACTGTCCGGACTGTCACACATAAAACACTGAGTCCACCAATGGTGTGAGTTTGGGGCGGGATGACCTGTTTGAATGACCGGTGGCAGATGGGGAAGTGTTTGTCATCTTCAGCTTGCTCACTGGGGCAATTGTCTAAATACAATTATTATTGAATTATTTATTTTTTATACACAATTTACAATCATATTTAATCAAACTACACAATGATGACTCTTATAGATATTACAGTTTAATTTTCTGTTAATGCATGATTTCCTGTAAAGCTGCTTTGAAATGATGTGTGTTGTGAAAGGCGCTATAAAATAAAAATGACTTTGTTTGGAAATGGTCATTATTTATTGGTTTGGTGCAGAAATAACACACCAGCAGTTCAGTGATGTTTGAATTCATCTGTGTCACTATTATTCATTATTATTAAGCAGGACTTATTTTATGAACTTTTCCTACATGAACTCATTGAGCATGTTTAAATGCATGTTCTTACACCAGTTATGCTTAATAAGCTGACAACATGTGTCTGTGTGGTAAGGTAAACACATTAAACAGCATTATTGGTGTAAAGTCATAAACGGCGTAGGAATAAACCGATCGACACGGGTCGATTTTTGCCCATTACCCTGATTTCGCGTGTAAACACCTTTACCAGCATTTTACCAGCTTATCCGATGTACGCAAGTGTTGTGTGCATGCCTCTTCATGGTTTGATGTCAGAAGCAGAGAATAACTTGATTATTTCAAATCTCATGTAAACTCATATTTCTTTGTCAGGTTTTTAAGCTGATTTTTGGGAGTTATCAGTATTGGTGTGCATGTAAACAGGCTCAGTGTCTCACACGCTATCATTAAAAATATAATGAACTTTTTTCTTTCCCTGTCAATCTCATTCAATGACTGACCGTTTGCTCTTCCTTGTGTCTTTACAGCGATTACGCCGATTATCAACCAAATACAGAACAGAGAAAATCTACCCGACTAATGTTGGAGAGCAGGAAGAGAATGTGAAGAAAAACAGATATAAAGACATTTTACCATGTGAGTACCTCATTTGTTGGCTACCCTTTAACCCTTAGTGTGTTTAAACTAACCCATCCTGCCATGTGTGGGAAGCCTGTGCACATGACTGAGTGACAGTTATTGTTGTGATTGTGTGTTCATGATATAAAGCAATGAGCTGAAAACAGTAATGCCCAGCCAAATTTATGTGTATTTCACAGGGTACTTCAAAAAGATTTCAATTTGTTCAATATTTCTGTGTGTCAGTTTGTGTGGATGACACTGTAGCTGTGAACATATGTGCATATGTAAAGGACAGGTTATAATCCACGGATAGGTGTACACTTGATGATTTTAATGCATGGTGTGAAGTAGGGTTGTGCCACAGTGCTCAACTAGTCAATTAGTGGGGTCAACTGCTCACTAGGGGTGTAAATCGGACATTTCATCACGATAAATCTTATATCGATTCTCTTGGCCTGCGATCTGATATTTGCAGATACTTCAAAGTCTGCCGCGATACAATTTCGATTTGATTAGATTCAGGGCCATGCAATCGATATTGAGATATTATGTGCCTATTTTACACGATCAATGAAAAAAATGTTGCTCTCTGGGTCTGGGTATCTCAGCAAGTATTGACGCTGACTATCAACCCTGGAGTCATGAGTTTGAATCCCAGGGTGTGCAGCCAGGTCTCCTAAGCAACCAAATTGGCCCGGTTGCTAGGGAGGGTAGAGTCACATGGGGTAACCTCCTCGTGGTCGCGATTAGTGGTTCTCGCTCTCAATGGGGCGTGTGGTAAGTTGTGTGTGGATCGTGGAGAGTAGCATGAGTCTCCACATGCTGTGAGTCTCAGCGGTGTCATGCACAACGAGTCACGTGATAAGATGCACGGATTGACGGTCTCAGAAGCAGAGGCAACTGAGACTTGTCCTCCGCCACCCGGATTGAGGTGAGTAACCGCGCCACCACGAGGACCTACTAAGTAGTGGAAATTGGGCATTCCAAATTGGGAGAAAAGGGGATTAAAAAAAAAATAATACAATAAAAAAAAAATGTTTGCCCTCAAATGCAACCAAAATATAATTTTTATATTTTGAGCTCTCTGAAAAGTGCAAATTTAGTATCCACATTTGGGACATCCACTACAAAATAAGGTACTTCAAATGTTGAAAAAAATTATGCAGATAATATAAAAAAATAACGTCACACACAAGTGATCATCAGTCGTTTGATTACAGATTATTTTTCAGTTTAATCCAATTCAAAGTACTTACATACCCATGACTTGTTTCCAACTATCCGTGGTTTTCTGTGTAAGTTGTAATGAAAAATTCTGTTACAGATAAGTGTGATAAATGTTAGTAAGGGTGTTGATGTGTAGATGTGTAAAGTCTTATAACTGATGCTGGAGCTGAGCAGGTGTTTCTCTTTCTCTCATTAGTGCTGTTCAGAATGTCGACGCTGTCAAGATGTTTCACATAATGATTGAACTGCTCCATTGTCCTTTAAAATAGCAAATTCTCATGTAAAATTCAAATGGGTCGCATGCGCAACAATATCGATGGAAGCCTGAGCTCACATTTTAAGGAGTGCCTGGTTGATGCGCTCTCACGGATATTGTCACTGGTCTGGAGCTCGCGTTTCGCAGGAAGCCCGATTGATGCGCATGCGTGGATAGCAGAGCGCAGTTTGGCTTCACAGACCCTGCGCACATCCTTACAAATACGTATACCTAAATACGTATTTAGTACTCAAGTGAAATGAATGTAATCATCGCCTGATTGAAATGCGTTCGGACATGGCTGACATGAGAGTATTAAAATAAAGGAATTAAAAAATGTTTATATTTACTCGTTGTATCGATAACATTGGATCGTTGGTAATTGGATCGATACAGCGATGGATTGTTACACCCCTACTACTAACACTAATATTTTTTATTCTTGGTGGTTTGAATGGGAGATGCAGTTCTCAAATTAATTAGATGCAACTTCTTGGAGAGTGATTTCAGCTTGCTGTGCTTCACAGTGAATAACTGCCAGCACAGATAAAACCTTCTGCAAAAGTTTCGTCTCTTTAACGCTTTAAAGTTTAGTCCATTTCTGCAGTGCTGCTGTTTCAGCCATTAAAGCGCTGCATCAACAATACATTACAAGACGATCACTGTCGGGCATTAAATCCTCTGCTGTGAATAATGATGTCGTGAACTAGATGTGTACCTGCATCAGCAAGGATCGCCCTTGTGCAATAAGATGTTACAGTTATTTAGCCTATATTTTTGTTGAATGTCCGTTAGATATCATGTTGAAGTGCTGAGCTTAGCGTCCGTATATCCTTCTGAAATGTGTCTGATCGGAGTCACATGAACATAACAGAGCCTAATTATACATTATTATCCTTCTCTTTCTTCTGCACGTCAGTTGATCACAGTCGTGTGAAGGTGACATTAAAAACATCCAACCAAGACAGCGATTACATCAATGCCAACTTCATCAAGGTACTCCAAACGGACTGTCATCATCACACACAAACACAGTGATAACACAACAGACAGCAAAAGAGTTTCTGCTCATTCATGATGTGTTCAAAATAAATCTATAACTCGCACATGTTTGTGACTTTTAATATGTGTGTGTTCAGGGTATAGATGGTCCAGAGGCTTATATCGCCACACAGGGGCCGCTGCCGAACACAGTTTTGGATTTCTGGAGGATGATCTGGCAGTACAAGATCACGGTGAGACACTCCACCATCTGAGAGTGTGTATGGGTGTGTGTGTGTGTTCTCATAACTGACAGGTGTTTTTTTTCTCATCAGGTCATTGTGATGGCGTGTCGGGAGTTTGAAATGGGTCGGGTGAGAATGACATTCGATGTGTTTCAATAACGAAAACAACCTTTAGTTCACATGCGCACACACACACCTAACTGTGTTTACTCTCTGCAGAAAAAGTGTGAGCGCTATTTTCCTCTGTTTGGAGATGAGCCCATGATGTTTGGACCCTTCACCATCTCTTGTGTGAGTACGCAACACCTCCCAGCATGCATCTCTCTCTCTGACAGCCAGTCACATGACTTCAAGAGAACACACACACACGTGAGCGAGCAAGGGGCGCAGAGACAGACTGACAGTGACTAACGGCAACTGTTAGATGAAACATTGAAATCATTAAAGGAACAAACGTGTGTTTTTCAGGAGTCAGAACAACCACGGACGGATTATTTCATCCGCACGCTCACAGTGGAGTTTGATCATGTGAGTTTGTGTGTGTGTGTGTGTATCAGTGTGTTTCAGCTGTGTGTGTTTATTAGCAAAGTCATTTGATGGTCAGGTCTGTTTTTCTGACTCTCCGTCAGGAATCACGACGAGTGACACAGTTTCATTATGTGAACTGGCCGGATCATGATGTGCCGTCATCGTTTGATTCTATACTGGACATGATCGCTCTGATGCGGGAATATCAGGAACACCACGACGTTCCCATATGTGTCCACTGCAGGTACCAGATCATGTGTGTGTGTGAGAGAGCGGGGAACAGAGACTTCATGTAGGACAGTTGTTGTACAGTACAATCATGAAGTACAATTTAAGAAATGAGAAGCTGAAGATCAGACACAGAGTGTGCCTCAAACTCTCATTGGACGTTCTGATTTCGTCCCTTAATTAACGAGACGATTAAATCTATGGATAAGCTGCAGGCAGTGTGTGAGCAGCAGTGTGTTTAGAGCGACACACACTCGTGACAGAAACAGACACTGTGATGTTTGACTTCAGATTAACCGTTAATAGTCACTGATGACTGACAGGCTGGTTTATGGGTAAAGTGGGGTTGTTTATTTTGTGTAACTGCATGTGTGTGAATGTGTTTATTTGGGTTGATTATAATTAATGTTTCTGATCAGCATGTGTTCAAACTGTGTTTGTCATGTGATTGTGTTGACAGTGCGGGCTGCGGCCGAACAGGAGCGATCTGCGCTATAGACTACACGTGGAACTTACTGAAAGCTGGGGTAACACACATACACACATAGACCTTATTCAGCGCCATCTTTGATTTTTAATGGGATTGAAAATGAGGCTGTGAGGGATAGACTTACAGTCTCTTCTATGGCACGAACAGTATAAAGCTGTGTAAAACTCCTAGATCACATCTGATTTTCCACAACTCATGTTGTCTGGAGTTCTTTATATATTGAATGTTCTTGGACAGATATTTGATCAATGTTTTGTCCGCTGAATGATCCAAAAAACACTTTAAACTGTCAATCCCTCACAGCCTCGTTTCCATTCCCATTAAAAATCAAATATGGTGCTAGCGTGAATAAGGTCTATACACTGTATTTCTGTCATATCGTTTTAGAGTTTGACATTTTTGTTGTGTGTTTATTTTGTAGAGAATTCCAGAAGATTTTAACGTTTTCCGGTTGATTCAGGAGATGAGAACACAACGTCATTCTGCAGTTCAGACCAAAGTAAATGACACAACCTACACAATACGCAAACTGCACAATACATACTTTAAAAAGTGCCACGAGATTCACTTATATGCCATAACCCTTGTGTGTGTCTGTCAGGAGCAGTATGAGTTGGTTCATCGAGCGATTGTGCAGCTCTTTGAGAAACAACTGATGATTTTAGAGAGTCCAACAAACTCTGAGATCACAGACGGGATGGTAAGACACACACACACACACAGCGAGTTTAAAACTCTGATGCTCTGTAATAATCTTCATTGTGTCATGTTCTTCTTTCTCAACATTTCCATTATTTATATTTTGTTTCTAAATGCCATAACTAGATTATTAACTGGTTATATTGTTTTACATGAACCTGTTTGGTTTGTCTGTTCACACACACAAACACACACACACACCGCAGGAAGAGGGTAGCCCGGAAAAACCCAGCCAGAACTCTGACAAGGAAATTTGGGATACCCCCCCTCCAAAACCGCCCCGTATCCGCAGGTAAAACCCCGCCTCCAAACTCTACCCATAAACCCTTAACCTTTCAGTCCCATACAGCTGAAGAGTGAATGGATCTGTAGTCACACGTGTAACTTTAAAGTGTCTTCTGTGAAGATAAATAACATTATAAATGCACTTTTACTGTATTTTACAATTTGAAGTGATACTTGAACTCTTGGTATCAGCAGATCTGGATCCAATACCAGTGTTGTTTTTCTCAATCAGTTAATAACATCTGCACCTGTCTGTGTGGAACTGATTGAGAGGACTGTTGATGTGTAAAATAGAGCTGAAACTATTAGTCAACGTTATCGACAATGTCGACAAAAAATTTCATCGTGGAATAGTCATTTGATGTCATTTAACGTAACATGAGATCACATTAAACTCTAATGATGACGTGTGAGAGCAGCACTGCAGTTCACGACTGACGGAGGAGAGGAAGAATTACACAGATCACAGATGCACTTTAAACTTTCCAAACAGCTTCAGCTGATGTACATCACAAAGTATGAGGGAATTATAATGCAAAAATACAAAATAAGTAAATACAGAAGCACTCTCGTTGTGGAATAATCAGAGCTGGAGCTCTTTAAAGGAAACACCCCAGCGTTACATCTTTAATGCAGTTATATTTAATGTGTTACATCTTTAATGCGGTTATATTTAATGCGTTACATCTTTAATGCAGTTATATTTAATGCGTTACATCTTTAATGCGGTTATATTTAATGCGTTACATCTTTAATGCGGTTATGTTTAATGCGTTACATCTTTAATGCGGTTATATTTAATGCGGTACATCTTTAATACGGTACATCTTTAATGCGGTTATATTTAATGTGTTACATCTTTAATGCGGTTATATTTAATGCGTTACATCTTTAATGCAGTTATATTTAATGCGTTACATCTTTAATGCGGTTATATTTAATGCGTTACATCTTTAATGCAGTTATATTTAATGGGTTACACCTTAATGCGGTTACATCTATAATGCGGTTACATCTTTAATGCGGTTACATCTTTAATGCGTTACATCTTTAATGCAGTTATATTTAATGCGTTACATCTTTAATGCAGTTATGTTTAATGCGTTACATCTTTAATGCGTTACATCTTTAACGCGGTTATATTTAATGCGTTACATCTTTAATGCAGTTATATTTAATGCGTTACATCTTTAATGCGGTTATATTTAATGGGTTACATCTTTAATGCGGTTACATCTTTAATGCAGTTATATTTAATGCGGTTACATCTTTAATGCAGTTATGTTTAATGCGTTACATCTTTAATGCAGTTATGTTTAATGCGTTACATCTTTAATGCGTTACATCTTTAACGCGGTTATATTTAATGCAGTTACATCTCTAATGCCGTTACATCTCTAATGCGGTTACATCTTTAATGCGGTTACATCTTTAATGCGGTTACATCTTTAATGCGTTACATCTTTAATGCAGTTATATTTAATGCGTTACATCTTTAATGCAGTTATGTTTAATGCTTTACATCTTTAATGCGTTACATCTTTAACGCTGTTATATTTAATGCGTTACATCTTTAATGCAGTTATATTTAATGCGTTACATCTTTAATGCGGTTATATTTAATGGGTTACACCTTAATGCGTTACATCTTTAATGCGGTTACATCTTTAATGCGGTTACATCTTTAATGCGGTTACATCTTTAATGCAGTTATATTTAATGTGTTACATCTTTAACGCGGTTATATTTAATGCGTTACATCTTTAATGCAGTTATATTTAATGCGTTACATCTTTAATGCGGTTATATTTAATGGGTTACATCTTTAATGCGGTTACATCTTTAATGCAGTTATGTTTAATGCGTTACATCTTTAATGCGTTACATCTTTAACGCGGTTATATTTAATGCGGTTACATCTCTAATGCCGTTACATCTCTAATGCGGTTACATCTCTAATGCGGTTACATCTTTAATGCGGTTACATCTTTAATGCGGTTACATCTTTAATGCGTTACATCTTTAATGCAGTTATATTTAATGCGTTACATCTTTAATGCAGTTATGTTTAATGCTTTACATCTTTAATGCGTTACATCTTTAACGCGGTTATATTTAATGCGTTACATCTTTAATGCAGTTATATTTAATGCGTTACATCTTTAATGCGGTTATATTTAATGGGTTACACCTTAATGCGTTACATCTATAATGCGTTACATCTTTAATGCGGTTACATCTTTAATGCGGTTACATCTTTAATGCAGTTATATTTAATGCGTTACATCTTTAACACTGTTATATTTAATGCGGTTACATCTCTAATGCGGTTACATCTCTAATGCGGTTACATCTCTAATGCGGTTACATCTTTAATGCAGTTATATTTAATGCGTTACATCTTTAACGCGGTTATATTTAATGCGTTACATCTATAATGCGTTACATCTTTAATGCGGTTACATCTTTAATGCGGTTACATCTTTAATGCGGTTACATCTTTAATGCGTTACATCTTTAATGCGTTACATCTTTAATGCGGTTATATTTAATGCGTTACATTAATGCGTTATATTTAATGCGTTACATCTTTAATGCAGAATATTTAATGCGTTACATCTTTAACGCGTTACATCTTTAATGCGGTTATATTTAATGGGTTACATCTTTAATGCGGCTATATTTAATGGGTTACATCTTTAATGCGGCTATATTTAATGGGTTACATCTTTAATGCGGTTATATTTAATGCGTTAATGCAATAATTGTTAGATTAATCAGTTATCAAAATAATCGTTAGTTGCAGCCCTAGTGTAAAGAGAAACAAACTTCAAACTAACCCATTATTATATTATTTCAGTTTTATTTTACAATAGTGTTATGTTACAGTCATTTCTCAACTTTAAAACCCTCTGGTTTTATTTTTGCAGAACACCACAGGAAGCCCTTTTTGGGTTTCTGTGTGCAGTTCACAGTAGTTTTAATTCACTGTAATTCAGAATCTGGTGAAATGCTCCTCCGCTTTCGATGATATAAGAGAACTGAACTATCAAGCATCTACATATGAGATGTAGTTTGTGTGGAGTGCTTGCATATTAGGTTGTCATGTTGTCAAAGGAAATGTGCAGCTTTTTTCCTCAAAGTATGTCAAGAACATGACTATAGAGCGTTAGGGTCAGAGGTCAGGTCTCCATGTCTCTCTCTTCTGTGAATGTTTCAGTAACCCTAACCCTACTGTATTAAATAGGCCTATACATTTTTTTTTTTTTAAAAAGGCTACTTTTAATGTAGATCGAGTCATAGAATGTTTGTTGTTTTCGTTGTTGTTGTTGTTGTTGATGACGGCTGGAGTTGTCATGTGAAGGAATGTTCTCTGTTTCAGTCATCAGGTCGAGGGTGACGTGATGGAGGAGATTTTACAGCCACCCGAGCCACACCCCGTTCCCCCGATCCTCACCCCCTCACCACCCTCAGCATTTCCAACGGTTACGAACGTGCGTCAAGACAATGACCGGTACCACCCCAAACCTATCCTACACACGCTGGCGTCCAATCAGAACCCAGACCTCAACGAGAACTACAACAAACCTGGAGACGATCCCCCTACCCTGCCCACCCTGACGACCGAGCCGCCCACCCCCGGCGACAGGCTCGAAAAGCATCCGGAGCGTAAGCTGAGCATTGAGATCATGAAGGTGCCGCGTCAGGAGGGACCACGCAGCTTCGAGGGCAATGGTGCGTTGCAGCGCTCGCACGCGTTCAAATGTTCCAACACCAACACCAGCAGCAGCTCTGCGTCAGAGGAATCGGACGACCCACCGCGACCCGATCACCTGTCGCTGCGGGGGGTGAAGGGTCACGCCGCCTGGACCGCAACCTGTCCTGACAGAGTGAGCTCGCCAGCTGAGTGCACCGTTAGCCCTGCCCCCTCCTCCATCAGAACTGCGCTGAGCTTCACAAACCCGCTGCATTCAGACTTCACTGACACGCAGGGAGGTGACAGTATCTCCATGGGGACCAGCACCATTTCCACGGTGCAGCAGAACGATCAGCCCCTACGCAGGGTCACACCATTGTCCATCGCCGGGCAAAACCTGACGACAGAAACATCACGTACGCTTGAGTTTCATAGTCTCATCACAGACACACACACACACACACTCTGAATAAGTTTGTGTTTGTGTTCATTTGCTTTAGAAAGACTCGATGAATAAACGAACATTCTCCAGTGTAAATCAGAACAGAAAGAGTTCTGTGTGTGTGTGTGTGTGTGTGTGTGGGGGGGGGGGGTGTGTGTGTGTGTTCTGGGATATGATTGCAGATCTGCATGACATGCAAAAACTGTATGGGTGATGTGTGTCTCTTCCTGTTTCTCTGTCTGGTTCTCTCCGCTGATGTGGCCTGTATGTTTGTGTTTATATGTAAATATTCACACACGTTTGTGTGTGTGTGTTTGTATACATATATAGGTTGATCTCTGTGATAAGCGTCACAGCTCTGCAGAGATGTTTGTGGGATATTTAGGTCACCTGATCAAAGCGGCTTCATCACACTGAGCTGGGCTTATGTTCCCTGTGTAGGGCACTCAGTAGGGTAATGGGTGTAAGGGAGCATTTGTCGCTTTTGGTTCATGTCTGTTGATCGGGGAGGCTTGGCCTCCTGTGAGAACACCTGAGTCTTTCCTCCTGGCCGCAGGTCTGTACTGAAACACCTCCCGCCACATGAGGCCAGCACAGACTCTCAGCGCCTCTTTATTCTCATGTTCTGCATTCAGCACGAGCATATGACATTATTGTTTCGGTTGGGTCAGTTTGTCTGTTAAGTCTGGTTAGTCTTGGTGAACATCAGTCATACACGTCCCACAGCTGAATCAAGAGAGAGTGACGGTTTTAAGGGAATATTTCACAGTAAATGTGCACAGAATCCCTCATTAACAGTGAATGTGGAAGCAAACACACACATGGCTGTTTTTGTGGATTGTGTGTGTGTGTCTGTGTGTGTGTGAGTGAGTATGTGTGGATGTTTGGGACTGAATTTCATCACTGGAGTACATTAGAGGTCCACTGGCTAACTTTAGTTTGAGGACACAAGGCATCACTTCCTAGTTTTTAGTTTTTGCATGCCTAGTTGATGAATGTTTCAAAAATCACAAACAAAATAATCTGCAATATGAAATTTTGCTCAAATCATGTGCGTCACAAGTAGGGTTACTGATGACTCGTTCTCATCGTGTCTGTGTGTCTCTCTGTTTGGTTCAGATGTGACCGATGTGAAGGTGTCTACAGATGATGTTGCAGAAGAACCTTCTTCACAGGTGAGACAGCAGCGATTATAAACATCCTTCTGTTCTCATCTGAAGCGTTTGAAAGACTTTAAACATCAGATTGTCTCCTTTACAGGCAACTGCAGATACACAAATCTCTGCTAGTCCTCCAAAGAGCGGTACGTCACACACACACACACACACACACACATACACACAGACAGATGCAGTGTTTTCTAATCAGCTAATGATATTTCCCATACTCGAACCTTTACCCTCACACAAACCTGTTCATATCAGTAGATTTAAAGTAAAACGTGATTCGGCTAAATTATGAATCTTTTTTAGTTGTGAGGGCCGCTGAAAAAGTCCTCACCAGTCAGATTTCAACATGTTGCACTATATTAATGTTGACATTTCCAAACATCTGGCCAAACTGATACACACACACACACACATACACACACGAGCCTCGTCTTGTCCTGCACTGAGACGGATGAAATCACCCAACATGATCAAACGGAGACACCTTTGTGTTGATGTTCAGACATGTTCAGTGATTTTCAACTGGTTTTGCTTCAGGGTTCAGATTTGACATTAGACATCAAGCACAATATCAAGACAAAAATAAACAAAAATGTCCTTAAAATCAAACATTGAAATGTAGTAAAATTACCATGATCTGCATAGGCCAGACACTATATAAAATTATTACCATTATTAGGTTGGATTGACACATTGTTTAAATAAATAAACAACAGTGACTGAGCCAAACGTGGTATAAATATATTGTATGGTTATACGGTAAATGCGATTATATGGTTACTCCCATTTTATTATTTGCATTCAGCATTGTTTTTCCGTGTTGTGTGTGTGTGACCCAATCAGAACAGATCTGTGATGATCACACGTGAATTCTTAATTAAAAAAAGAAACTAAATCACTGATGCCAAGGATGTGTGTTTGTGTCAGCTGTGGGAATGATGCTGAAGTTTTCTTTCTTTTGTTTTAGATTCAGAGCAGAAGAACGGAAAGAGTCCAGATTCACTGTCAGTAGCCACACCCCCTGACGCTCTGATGGATAAGAGAACAGAGAATGAAGGCTCCGCCCAGATCGGTGAGTGACAGCGCTTTTGGAAGACAATGATGACATCGTTCTAACGCTCTGTGAGTTTTCTCATGTGTTTTTGTGAACGTCAGGATTCGGCAGCCGCTGTTCACATCCCAAAGGCCCCCGAGACCCCCCGTCCGAGTGGACGTGACTGCGGTCGCCACACAGTCGCTCGCACACGCCTCTTCTTCTGTCGTAAGTGCGGCTGTAGACAGTCGATCGGAGACTCTGTGCCCACATCTGACTAACACAATCAGTAACGCTACAAAGATAATCTCCCATGATGCAGCTGTTGGCCTGCCGCTGCCGTGGACTTGCTGGTGTTAAACCGTCTGCTGGACCAGAAACTTGCCTTACTGCGCTGTGATTGGACCAGATTTACTTTGTGACTGTCACTGAAGGTGAAGACATTCAGCATCTTTAGCGATAGTTTAACATCTTTACAACGAGAGCAGTACACACGGGGCCAGAGAACACGGCATCTTCTTCATGACTGTATCTGCATTCTTTCATACGTGTACAGCGCGAGCAGTAAATAATGATGCAAACGTACTATCACTGAATATATTAATGACATGCATGAAACCTGTCACATGTACCTCAGACTGTAAATTATTTGCCATTCTGTTAGAACAAATGATTTCAGGGTTGTATTTTTTGTTAGTTTTGTTCCCTTTTTACGGCGTGCCGTTCGTTCTTTTCTTTCGTTCTTTTGTCAGGTTATTTCTCCAAAGGCTGGTGTGAATCGGCTCCAGATTGTAATAATGCTTTTGTAAATTCTATTTTAGAGGTTATTTTTGTATATGCCATTTTTTCACTTTACAAACTATGCCCTGACCGATCTCATCTGTGCCTTTTTTTTAGTGTGTGTGCTTGTGTGTAGTCACATTAATCCTCTGGGATTTTACTCAACCTTCCAACACAAACGTGTCAATCAGCCTGTCAGTAAAACATATGATGCAATCTGCTTAACTTTTAGTATATTTTGTGTGTGTGTGTGTGTGTGTGTGTGTGTGTGTGTGTGTGTGTGTGTGTGTGTCTGTCTCAGATCAATAATATTTATTGGCCAGCGTGACTGTCGCCGTCAGCAGGTGAAATGACAATCTGCACACACACACACACACACACACTCGGTGTCAATGTCCAGTAATGTGTGAATATAAAAACAGTGTTTGTATTTAAGTGATATTACTCAGAAATCTAGTGTTACACTACTGCAGCAATGTTTCATTTATCACAAATGGCATCTGCTGGTGTGCTAAATATGCCGCAGCACCCAAATTGTAATAAATTCAACTTCCACAATACAGCAATAAAAATCTATTTGACTATTTATCATTGAAATATGTAATTTTTTAAATATGTCATATTAACTTGTCTATTTTTAGATTAGTTGTCAGTTAGCAAACACTTTCTGTAGTACACATACTACAGGGGTCTGGGTGAAGTTAATAAAAATCATTTAGATATTATAATACAGTGATTTTTACTTTCTTTGGAAAACAGTCGATGTAATGTTCATTTTTAATAAGCGGAGAGTTTTCTATTGATTTAGAGACTGAACGCTGCTGACTGAACAAACTAACACTAAACACAACAGCATGATCCTTCACAGATGAAACCACAGATATAAATCTGCAGGAATCATAGGTAAAATGAGAAGTATTGACCATTAAAGACCTCTAATGATTGACCAGTAATGTGGGTGATTTACACACCTGATGGTCCAGATCTGCAGGAGTTGTTTGGTGTTGCCCTGTGTACTTTTAAAATGTTTTTACAAATTTGGGTATGCAGCATTTCTACTGACTCTTTTTCCCAACTTGAAAATTCTTGTGATTTCAGTGGTCCACAAACCTCATTGCCATACAACACATTTTAGGATTTTTAGCCAGATTTGAATTGGGATTTCTTATTGGATTGTTCATTTAATTATACAGAAGACTTATTGCTTTATTTTTCAGTCCATTCACAGCCAGATTGAAATGACCAGTTTAACTGATTTTTAACCCCAGGTAGGTGTATGTGTGCGTGTGCTGGAGAATACAAAAAATAATAAAATTAAAAAATGCAAAAGTAAACAAACCCACAAAAGTCCTTTAATCTGATTTAAGTTGCTCTCTTAAACGTTACTGGAATTTCCTTCGGAGAGAAACTTTATTAAGTCTTCTTAATTTATTAATTTTTATTTAAGTTTAGAATAAAATCTCCTGTAAGATGTTTTGATAGATTTCATCATTACAGAATTTAAACATTTAGATAATATTTTAACTGTTACAAAGGGCAAGCAATACAGCAACCACTTTATCAAGCCGGTGACGTCATATTCTGAAACTCCACCCATCTCCGGCCTGCTCATGACAAGCCACACCCACCGTCGGCCAGCTCTTCCTGTCAGTCGATACCAGGCCACGCCCGTCCCGGCCTGCCATTTCCGTCCATCGCCAGCCAGACCACACCTTCCGCAAGCCTTCGCTTCCTGTCAATCAACACCAGGCCACGCCCATCCCGGCCTGCCATTTCCGTCCATCGCCAGCCAGACCACACCCTCCGCAAGCCTTCGCTTCCTGTCAATCAACACCAGGCCACGCCCATCCCGGCCTTCCATTTCCGTCCATCGCCAGTCAGACCACACTCTCCGCAAGTCTTCTCTTCCTGTCAATCAACATTAGACCACGCCCCTCCTGTGCCTGTTACACAAACAGCAGCAGCTCGAGAGAGTAAATAGAGAAAAGATGGCGGAGTTCATTCAGCTCAACAAACCCACCGAACCGAAACCCGCGAACCAAAACCGCGATCATCCTGTTCTTCATCATCATCCTCCTCCTCCACCGGCCAAGAAGATCCGTCATGAGGAGAAAATATTCACAGCCAAGAAGATGAACGGAGGCGCGAAGGAACAGAATTACATGAACGAACCGAAAAACAAGAAACCCCGAACAGAAAAAGACCGAGAGAGAGATAAAGAGAGGGAGAAAGAGAAAGAGAGGGAGAAAGAGAGAGATAAAGATAAAGAGAGAGATAAAGAGAGGAAGAAACACAAAGTGGCTGCAGAAAATCACCTCAGTATGAAGCAGGAGAACGGCGCGCTCAAGTCACCGCAGAAAGGTACCGATAATCGATTTATCCCTGATCACACTCTATCTGTGGCTGATAACGAGCCGTTTATTGGTTAAATGTTTGTGTTTATTGTGTGTGCTTATTTGTATTTGTATGTCAAACACACCCGACAGCGCGCGCTAGTTAGCTTAGCATCAGCTGCAATGTGACCCACAACAACACTGATCAAATCAATCAAATAAACCCAATAAATATCGTATAATCTCCCGCGGTAACGCTGAAAGAATAACTTAAATCAGTATAAACATCATCACAATGTAACATCAGTTAATATGACTCTAAGTAAACAACAGAACGTGAACACAACCCGTAATAATAAATAACAAAAATCTGATTATTAATGAAATATTTATTCTGATATATTATGACTGAAATATCTGTTCAAGCAGCATCAATATTAAAAATCGGCTGTGTTGTTACAATAATAATCAGATCTCTCGTTTAGGCCCCCGACCAAAGATTTTCCTAGTCGACTAGTACTCGTTAATTAAAGCCATTAGTCGACTAGTCGCAGATTTATATTAATTTAATTTTTTTAATATATATTTTGGGGGGGCATCAGAAAATGGTTTGAGTTCCAGTGCTGAGAATGTTATCAGTAATATTGCTAACACTGTTCTACATTACAGAGAAATATTAAAGCGTAATAACGAGCCTTTAAAATATACATTTCACAAGCGCACGAAGCGAACCGCAGCGACACCGGCAAAAGCGGTAATGATTCTGAATGTGTCGGAAAAACCAGCAAGGAGACTGTCTGAACATTTAGTTAATTAATAGAGAGAAATGCACATTAGAGTTGTGCCGACAGATGATGATGGTCAGAGTGATCAATAGTTGATGCCTTTTGACCATGTCAAGACGATATTTGACTCGTTTTCCCATGTATTATTATTATTATTATCAAATTAATATTACAAATAATTTGCCCGTAGACACACACACACACACACACTTGAAGAAACACACTTTATTATATTTTTAGGAACAGATGACAGAAAAGCCGTGTATGTGCATGTATGTTTATATGGAGGCGTGCAGTCTCGTGGAACACGCATGTAAAAGGTTCTCACTCTTTCTTTGTTTCAGTCTTCTGAATTTGTTTTTGCAAGAACAGTATCATCTATGAGAATGATGTAAATGACCTCAGATATCTCATCTCAGGAGGTGTTTGAGTTCAGTTCACTTTATTTCCACAGAACAGTTCATTGTGAACGCAACTCTGCAGCCTATACATCTGTGATTAAACATAAAATAATACAAAAACACGTTCATCCCGAACCGTGATTATTATTATAATTATTATGTTTACATTTATAATTGTTTTTATGTCTTCAAGTAATTTTCCGCCTGCATGTTTAGACGGATTCTTGTCTGACGGTAAATGGAAAGGTGTGTGTGTGTGTGTGTATATATATATATATATTATTCTTTATCACTTTATTATTTTAATTGCTTTTTTGTTTCGTTTGGAGTGCAATTTTGAATTTAGAAATGTATTTGATTTAAGTTTTTCGTATTTTAAATAAATTAATTTTCAATGCAAAATCACTAAAGCAAGAATATTCACCGATCCCTCAGCCCAGGGGTTGCCAATGTAATTGGATATTGTGATATATAATATATATATATATATATATACTGTGATGGAGGGAACAAAACGAATTTATTCACACACATGATGTATTTTCCCGGATAATGAATTACCCGTCCGGTAGAGAATGCACAGATGAAGAAGGTTCATTGCCAGAGAGATGTTGCCCTTCACTACTGTTGTAAAACACACATTTTAATTGCACTTAATTTTTTTTCAGTTTCATTTGAATTTTTAGTTCAAATAAATAATAAAGTTCAAAGATTGAAATCGGTGTCTTGCTTTATTGTGTAGGGTTAACCCTAACCCTGCTTAATGAAAATTACCCCATAGTACCACCTAGCATCCAACCAGTGCTAATACCGGTTCATCAGTTTCCTGTGGAGTTTTTTTTTTCTGCGACCAACCGACCAATCAAAACTTGGTCGACCAAGACTCTTCTCATCGACTAACGTTTGGTCGACTATCAGGGGGGCAGCTCTACTCTCGTTACAATCATTTCAACATTAAAGTCTGAAAAGTATTTTATCCACAACAGAAAACATTAATTCAGATGAACACTAATTGAACTTGCAGTGTATAAGTCTGTTTATTACACTGTAATAAATTGTGACTGATCTTTCACATTACTATATACGTGTGCCCGTGATCTATTATTACATTGTAATACAATATGCCAAAATAAGCTTCATTATATCAAGTTGTAATATTTCACTCAGAGCGTCCTGTTAAACTGTTGTTGAATAGTGTTATCTACTGTTTGTGTTATTGTATAAAACACACGAACAAATAATCAGTCTGATGAACAGAATGAATCACACTTTATTTTGCAGTGATCGTGTTTCTTTATATTTACACAGTTACTGAGCAATACTGAAACTGCGTGTTCTTACTGTGTTTGTGGAGCTGTTTGGACTTGCACATTGATATGACTATAGAAACGTCATATGTGTAACAGACGCTGTAAAATAAAGTTTTACTTTTTAAGGGTGTTCAAATGGGCTATTGTCTCGTCTCGTGGGTCAGTTACACAGGTCAAACACACTGCTGTTACTCGCACCTTACTCGTATTAACTCAGTAAGTGATCATCAGCAGATGTGTCGTGTGCTCAGAGAGATACATCATGTCTTTCTGGACTGTCCTGCAGATTTCTGAGGCCACAGATCATGAAACGCATCACATCTGATCTTCATTCATAGAAACTCAATGGATGAATCTCAGATACACACACACACAAACTCATAATTGGACTTTATGATTGTTTCAGTGTGCAGCCTATTATAGACAGAAGAGCGGCAGTCTGTTGCGGCATGACGTGTTTTGCATATCAGTTTGGTTTGCCGTAGACTACTAGTTAAAGATCTCGTTGTCTTTGAGCAGGTTGAAGTTCATGATACCATAGAGAAAACGGGCTGCACAGCGTCCTGCTCGCTCACTAAAAACAGCGCAAAAACATGCGGGTAAAAAACAGAGCATGTAACAAATTGACATGGGATATTTGTTGTTCAGCAGTTGAAGCGAATATAATATTCATGATTAATTGTACAATTATTGCTAATTGATTCTGACTTTCTTTGTAATAATTTCAATGGCGGGTGTCACTAGATGTCATTTACATGCAAGCATCTGTACTGCATGTTTAGTTTAGAAACGAGATGCTCCAGATACAGTAGTGAGTGTTTGAACTTCCTGTAACATCTCATGTGTTTCTCTCTTTCAGATCATACCATCAAAGACAAAGAGAAACAGAGAGACCGCGAGAAGAAGAGAGAAAAAAACAGAGAAAAAGATGAGAAAGAGACGGAGAAACGCAAACACAAGCTGATGACAGAAATCAAGAGAGAGAACGGAGAGGTGAAAATCCTGCAGAAAGGTGAGATTCTGTCTCTCTCTGTAAATTGACCTGTCTGTCTGTCTAATCCAGTCCTGAGGACACCGTTATTGAACTCATCAGCTGAACCGAGTGTGTGAAATAACAGATGTCCAACGTGTGCTGTGATTCCTCAGGATTGGAATTGAAAACTGCTGATCTGATTGAAAACCTAAAAGCAGAGAAATACATCAGAATTAAAGACAAAATACTTCACAAACATCTCCATCTAGTTGATCGTAAGAAATGGGTTAGTGACCCTTCACCAGATGGTGTCGTTGGCGAGTGTAATGATGTGATTGAGTGACATGAACGGAAGATGTTCGGAGGTCTGACGCTCAGATGAGAGCCTCTGTGAGTTGTCAGTCAATATCATTTTAATGTAAAGGTCAGATGAAGGTGAAAGGTCACATGGGTGTTATTTCTGCTTTGGAGGAATTAAATCATGTGTTCATAATAATAATAAAGTCCCCTGGATGAGCTTCTGTCTCTCACTCAGAGGAAGAGCTAATATCCTGCAGGAGGTCAGAGTTAGGGCTAGTAAAGGTCGTGTGTGTGTCGTTTTGAGTTTGTGTGTTCAGGCAAGACCCTTGATCACAGAGGTGTAAACAGGGCCTTCAGGTCTGTGTTTGTTCACTTAAATCTCTCAGTGACAATTTAGTCAACTCGAGTGTTTGAGGAAAAGATTCGATTTGATTCATTCTCTGTTAGCTGTTTCGTGTTGATCAAAATAATACTTCTCTTTTGCTGAAACATGACAGGATGTTTGAGTTCAAATACTGAGGTGTGTTAAACTCGTCTCTCTCCTGTGCTGTAGGTGACCGAGAGAAATCCAAGATCAACTCGGCTGAAGATTTACTGATGAAGAAGGTGAAGAAGAAAAAGAAAAAGAAACATAAAGAGAGTGAAAAGTGTAAACGGCCAAAGATGTTCAGCAGATCCAGCCAGACGGTTTGTTCAGATCTGGCAGACCGAATGTCCGTATCTGTAGCAGAATTCAAGCCTCCTCTTCTAGTCCAGCAGGGTGACGCAGGTGGGCCGAAGCAGGAGGAGAACGGCAGCCAGAGCTCGAGCGTGGCGAAAGTCAGCAAACCACCTGGACTGGATGGTCTGGAGTTCGGCCGTCTGGTTCATGTAGAGCAGCAACCGAACGGTGGCGCTCTGGTTCTGCATGCATACAACTGCGAGCTCTCTGTCCTATCTCTTATGGAGATGCAGAGGTTCGCGCATGAGTTTGTCAAGTTATCGTTCAGCGAGGACCATGATGGAGCCGCCAACTATGTGATGGGCGTGATTCACAGCGCCGCCGCGTACCTCCCCGACTTCCTGGAGTATTTCTCTAGTAAGTTTCCGAACTCTCCAGTAAAAATGGAAATCCTGGGAAAGAAGGACATCGAGACGACAACTATGGCAAACTTTCACACTCAGGTGAGTAAACAAACACGCTTTGTTGTACAGAGTGACTTTCTCTGCTCTTGATCTGAATCATGTGACTCCAGTGAGGTAATAGACACAAATACACAGCTGACACTTTTGAAAAGACTTCTAACAAAGTCAGTCCTGAGTCATTTTTTATCAAATTAATTTTAGAAACCTTATATAGGTTTTTTTTAATCACTATACCTTTTATTGTATTCTAACTAGTTTTTGGCCTTGAAAATAGTCATGGAAGCTGGCATGGCATTAAATCACAAACAAACAGATGTAACAATTAGGGCTACACCTAACGATTATTTTTTTATCGATTTAATCTAACGATTATTTTTCCGATTAGTCGATTAATCTAACGACTATTTGCAGATTATTATAAAGATTTTTTATAATTATTACTTGCTTAATATAACAATTAATTAACCCAAAATAAATATAAAAAACTTGTCTCATTAATATTTTATTAAATCATCTTCTCTTAAACACAAACAAATGTACAAGAAACAAAGTGTGCACTGCAGGGCATTATTCTGCAACAAAAAACAGTGTTACTATGAATGTAAACTTTAATACAGTGAAAAAGACACTCTATTAGCATAACATAAATATATGGAAATTATTTATAACATTCTTTTGAATGTCCATGTACTCAAATAAAATATTTGATGCCATGAGTGTACCTTCATTAACTATTAGTATTATTTTGAATGGCCATGGAAAATGAAGCAATGTGATAACAATTTTACCTGGTCGCAAAAAGTAGTCCGTTAATTTACCTGATGAACTTTCACCTTTTGCTGACCCTTTATGCTAGGCAGAGCTAATGTGTGCTTCTAAATCACTTGCACCTTTATTAGCAACTGACACATAAGTGCCAGCTTTACATGTCATACATTCTGCTTCCCATGGATCTCGACCTGGACGAAAGCATGGGAATTTTGTGTGCAAATCTTCTGTAAATTTGTACTTTTGTTTGGGCATTGTTTCCACTCAGCTGTCATTTGCTGCTACTGTCAAGCAACTGTTTGATGCCGAACACAACAGCGCTTTGCGCGTTCGCGGAGAGATTGACAGGCAGGAATTTGGCCAATAGTTGCTGCAAGCCTCTTATCAACCAATTGGTGTGCGAGAAGGCGGGACTTAGAGGGGTTAAAGCAATGCAAATATGCGCGCACACACAGTGAATTATTAGACCAGATGCACATCATAATGCAACTAAAGCCGAATCCCAGACATTTTCGCAAATTTAGAAATCCTGGCCAGACGTTTTTTTAAGGTTCGAAAAAGAGGACATGTCCGGGAAAAAGAGGACGTATGGTCACCCAATGTTAGCAGCGGTGCAGAAGTTACTTTTAACATGGGGGCGATGAGGAAACATTTAGAAAATCAATTTAAAGTGACTACAACTAACAGAAACGCGTGTCGTAATACTAATATGTCATGGTTGGGTGGGGACAAAAATAAACCGTAAACGGTGCTGCCTTGCTGCCGTCATGACAAAGCGCTCTGGGATGCTTTCGCTTTAAGTGTTCGCTCATGGCGGTTGTACTGCTGTGATAACCCATTTCAATTTGCATAGCTTACACAGCACCACATTGTTGAGTCTCTGACTAAAATACACCCACGCTTTAGATGATCGTGGGCAAGTTTTTTTAGCTGCAGCTTGTTCTTAGGGGGAATCCATTCTTTAAACCAGATGCTGCCATTTTAATTACTCCATTGCGACGCGCCGACGCATGTTATGCAAATCGATGTATTTCTGAAATCGATTACGTCGATGAATCATTCCAGCCCTAGTAACAACTAACAGTAACAACTGATGTCACTCCCATCAGGGTGTAAATCATGAAGTCATTGTGTTTCAGTTTAATTATGTGAGTGAATGATAAGGGATAATCAATGGCTAAGTGTGCATTAATCGATTTTATTACACTGCTCTCTGGAATACTCGATTCTGATTGGTGCCATCCAGCGGTCTGATATTGCTCCGTAACAACCACACATCCGGGGATTAAGACATATCAGGCCGCTCATCAGGGTTCTGCGAGCCGTCTCTTCTGCTTCTCGGATCACTGTGCGATCTCTGCAAATAAGCTAATACAATAATTTCAACTTAAATCAATGTTTCATGTCTGTTTATTTGGCAAGTAGTCTTGTAAAATGCTGATTATGAGGAGTCAGATGGTCATTTTCACAAAATAAACACCAACAGAACCAAACCGGAGGTTGATTCCAGCTGTTCAGTGAATTCTTTCTTCTCAAATTACATAATTTCATGCAAATCAGTATTTCATGTCCATTTATGCCACGGGTCTGTTCAATGCTTGTTTCTGATTGGTTGACAGACGTTCTAAGGTGTGCAATAATTTTCTAGTAAACGCACGACTATGAAGTAGTTCCAGGTCTTGACTGCATAACGGTTCCGTATCACTTCGCCAAATTATTTCAGTTATTTCATAGAGTCGTACAGGCTACGTCAACAAAATAACCAATTAAAACAAAGACATTGGGTAAGTACATCGGATAAGAATGACAATGTCTAATATCCTACATTTATTAAAACTTTGGTTGAAAAGTGCCCTCGCGCTCCTCGTCTCACCCGCACTTACGCTCACACGCATAAATGCGCGCACACACGCTACCTTGTTACTCCGATGCCGAAAAGCAGCGCATCATCCTTTGCTAGTTCTAAAGTGATGTTTTCGAACTAGCAACGAAGGCTCGGGCTGTATCAAAGCAAGACACTGAATCTGTGGCGGAAGAGTGTTTTAGGAACAAAAGCCAGAAAATGTCTTGATAAAACCCTGAACAATGTCTTAAGGTGACCATAGTATAAGCAGAATAATTGACTCCGGCCTGTTGAATTATTGAAAATAATTCACACCGAGGTGTAACGGTCACTCCGCAGTGCATCGTGACCGCATTACCACCTTGGGTGTGCATTATTTTCAATACATCAATGGTCTGTTGTCAATTATTACTTACCCATTTATTTATTTGTTTAGTATCCACGTAATAAGCCAGAGTTCCCGCGGATCCTTAAAGTCTTAATGTCTTAAATTCAGGTTTCCAAAAATTTACGGTCCTAAAAAGTCTTAAATGATACAACAAAAGTCTTTATTTAAAGAGGTCTTAAATTTGGGGGCGGAAAGAGAGGACTTGTGGTATGACCTAATGTGATTATCAGACTTCCAAAAGAATACGATTTAATTAAATGCATGCGCCGCATCCTTCAAAGTGAAAACACGGCACTGTTGTATTTTCTCCAAACACGCGGGGGCTTGTGAGTGTTTTCAATTGTTGCAGAACAGTTCACAATCGTTAAACCATATCGGAAATTTATGACAAGCGATCACTAATGATCAACTGTTGATGATGATAGAGCGTGCGCGAACCAGCTGGCTGGTGTTTTTACGGACATTTTCAACCTTTCCCTCTCTTTGTCTGTAGTCCCCACATGCTTTAAAACATCCACCATTGTGCCTGTTCCAAAACAATCAAAAATCACTTGCTTAAATGACTGGAGTCCTGTTGCTCTGACCCCCATCATCAGCAAATGCTTTGAGAGACTAATCAGAGATTACATCTGCTCTGTGCTGCCTCCATCACTGGAACCATTGCAGTTTGCTTACCGCAACAACCGCTCCACTGATGATGCCATTGCATCTACAATACACACTGCTCTCTCCCACATGGAAAAAAGAACACTTATGTGAGAATGCTGTTTGTAGACTACAGCTCAGCATTCAACACCATACTGCCCTCCAAGCTAGATGAGAAACTCCGGTCTCTGGGCTTAAACAGCTCGCTGTGCAGCTGGATCCTGAACTTCCTGTCAAGCAGACACCAGGTGGTTAGAATAGGCAGCAACATCTCCTCATCACTGACCCTCAACACTGGAGCCCCACAGGGCTGTGTTCTCAGCCCACTACTGTATTCCTTGTACACACATGACTGTGTGGCAACACACAGCTCCAATGCCATCATTAAGTTTGCTGATGACACGACGGTGGTAGGTCTGATCACTGACAATGATGAAACAGCCTACAGAGAGGAGGTGCACACTCTGACACACTGGTGTCAGGAGCACAACCTCTCCCTCAACGTCAGTAAGACAAAGGAGCTTGTGGTGGACTTCAGAAGAAAAGACAGAGAACACAGTCCCATCACCATCAATGGAGCACCAGTGGAGAGAGTCAGCAGCTTCAAGTTCCTGGGTGTCCACATCACTGAGGAACTCACATGGTCCATCCACACTGAAGTCGTTGTGAAGAAGGCTCATCAGCGCCTCTTCTTCCTGAGACGGCTGAGGAAGTTTGGAATGAACCGCCACATCCTCACACGGTTCTACACCTGCACTGTGGAGAGCATCCTGACTGGCTGAATCTCCGCCTGGTACGGCAATAGCACCGCCCACAACCGCAAAGCCCTGCAAAGGGTGGTGCGAACTGCCAGACACATCATCGGAGGTGAGCTTCCCTCCCTCCAGGACACATATACAAGGCGGTGTGTGAAAAAAGCTCCTGCCAGAGACTCCAGCCACCCGAGCCATGGGCTGTTCTCACTGCTACCATCAGGTAGGCGGTATCGCAGCATCAGGACCCGCATCAGCCGACTCCATGATAGCTTCTTCCCCCAAGCAATCAGACTTCTGAACTCTTGATCTCCCACGATCAAAATACATCAGCCCTGAACTTTATTACTCTTTTATCTCACACCGGACTGTCATAAATTATATTACTGTTATTATATTATATTCTCTCTTAACAACTGACTATCAACCGACAGCCTGAATGTCAATACAGTACAATACAACCTACTCTACATACTATATATACTAATATATATACTTTTTTATTTTTGAATGTGTATTCTATATTGTGTGTATTGTATACTGTACAGTGTATGTTATTATTTGTATATTGTGTTGTGTGTAATTGTGTATATTAGATTTTAAATTGTGTTGTAAATCTGATGTTTATTGTAAATTGGTATATGTCTCATCACTGTCACAACTGCTATATTGATCGGAACTGCACCCAAGAATTTCACACACTATTACACTTGTGTATATGGCTGTGTGACAATAAAGTGATTTGATTTGACTTACTGTGATGAGAGAACCATACAAAATGCTTTTAATGTGGTATCCATTAAGGCTGCACTTGATTAAATTAAGAATGAAATTGCGATGTGGCCTTGCACAATTACTAAACCTTAAAAAGCTACGTTTTATAAAATCAACTGCATTTATCGCTTCAGTCAGCGATGTGTGATCGAGCGGTGCCCTCATACGGGTGTGTGCAGCACATGCTGAGCAGCGCAGCATTAATAGATGATTATCATATTACAATTAAAATCTTTTTGTCTTGTCTCCCTTGCCTCTCCCCCTCCGTGCAAAAGATAGCTGAATGTCAAACCATACTCTTCTTACAAGCTTAATGGGTGTTTAAATGAAAAATGTGCATTTTATCTCCTGGTGGGACTCAATAATACGGGGCTGATGAACACTGGTATCTCTCCCGTTTGTCCTGTACCATTTCACAATTGATTTAAAGATGGCATTGCATGACTTGATGTGTTCTATGATGTGAAGGATAATCCTGTCTCTAAGACTCATCTGACTTGCTACACTGTATTTTCATGCATAGGCATAAAACTCTGGAACTACTGAAATAAACTGACTAGAACTACCTGTGCATTAAACTGTTTTAACACATGCATTCCAGCAGATCAGAATAGAGTATTCTACTAAAACATGGTGTAATATAAATTGTTAGCCTGTATCACAAATATAAGTCATAAGCATAATATCAGTGATGCTGCTCTTCACACGTCAGTATCGGCATCACACACATGCATTGCTGCTGCCACAGAGAGATTATGCATTTGTGTGTGAGAGTTGGTTGGTTTTGGTGGTTTACGAGGACATTGTTTAGGTTATACACTAGTCGTTACGAGGATATTATGCTGTAAAGGTGGTTTATTAGGACATACCTAGTGTCCCCGTAATTCAAACGGCATTTCAGTGATGCTTATGTTTAGGGGTAAGGTTACTGTTGGGGGATAGAATAGTAAATTTGTACAGAGTGAAAATCGTTGTCCATGGAGCGTCCTCGTAAACCACCAATACCAACATGTGTGGGTGTGTGTGAGTGTGTGTAATGTCAAGCAGAGATGAGTCATCCCTGCAGGAATTAGTAACCTGGACATGATTTCAGTGATGTCATCAATTCCACAACGCACTGCGCATCTCACACAGACACACACTTTGTGGACTAATTGTAAGTATGAATGAGAACATGCACAATGCCCCTCTCTGTCTTGCTCTCTCTCTATATATATTAATACACTCACCGAGAACTTTATTAGGAATACTGTGGTCCTAATAAAGTGCCTGATGTGGTGTTCTGCTTTTGTAGCCCATCTTCCTTAAGGTTCAACATGTTGTGCATGATATTCTTCTCAGCACAATTATACAGAGTGGTTATCTGAGTTACCGTAGACTTAGTCAGTTCAAACCAGTCTGGCCATTCTCTGTTGACCTCTCTCATCAACAAGGTGTTTCCATCCACAGAACTGCCGCTCACTGGATGTGTTTTGCTTTTGGCACCATTCGGAGTAAATTCTAGAGACTGTTGTGTATGAAAATCACAGAAATACTCAAACCAGCCCATCTGGCACCAACAATCATGCCACGGTCCAAATCACTGAGATCACATTTTTTCCCTATTCTGATGGTTGATGTGAACATTAACTGAAGCTCCTGACCTATATCTGCATGATTTTATGCACTGCTGCCACACGATTGGCTGATTAGATAATCGCATGAATAAGTAGGTGTACAGGTGTACCTAATAAAGTGATCTGTGTGTGTGTGTGTGTGTGTGTGATATACATACACACACACACACACACCATTTCAGTCAAGTGTTTCAAAACTTTTGACCGGTTTGTGTGTGTGTGTGTGTGTGTGTGTGTGTGTATATATATATATATATATTAGCTATTAAGGGACCACTGCAAAAGTATCAGTTTCTCTGGGTTTACTATATATAGGTATGTGTTTGAGTTCTTTAAAGTACTGACAACATTTCTCCCAAATTCCAAATAAATATATTGTCATTTAGAGCGTTTATGGTGATGATCTGGGGGTGCTTCAGCAAGGCAGGAATCGGGCAGATTCGTCTTTGTGAAGGATGCATGAATCAAGACACGTACAAGGATATCCTGGAAGAAAACTTGCTCACTTCTGCTCTGACAATGTTCCCCAACTCTGAGGATTGGTTTTTCCAGCAGGACAATGCTCCATGCCACACAGACAGGTCAATCAAGGTGTGGATGGAGGAACACCAGATCAAGACTCTGTCATGGCCAGCCCAATCTCCAGACCTGAACCCCATTGGAAACCTCTGGAATGTGATCAAGAGGAAGATGGATGGACACATGCCATCAAACAAAGCCGAGCTGCTTGAATTTTTGTGCCAGGAGTGGCATAAAGTCACCCAACAGCAATGTGAAAGACTGGCAGAGAGCATGCCAAGACACATGAAAGCTGAGATTGAAAATCAGGATTATTCCACCAAATATTGATTTCTGAACTCTAAGTTAAAACATTAGTATTGTGTTGTTTAAAAATGAATATGAACCTGTTTTCTTTGCATTATTCGAGGTCTGAAAACACGGCATCTTTTGTGTTATTTTGACCAGTTGTCATTTTCTGCAAATAAATGCTGTAAATGACAATATTTATTTGGAATTTGGGAGAAATGTTGTCAGTACTTTATAGAATAAAACAAAAATGTTCATTTTACTCAAACACATACATATAAATAGTAAATCCAGAGAAACTGATCATTTTGCAGTGGGCTCTTAATTTTTTTTCCAGAGCTGTGTGTATATATATCAATCAATTAAAAAGATAGCGAATTAATCGCATTACATTATACATCACAACAAACATTTAAAAAATCCTCAAATGTACTGTTTACTTTATAATTTGTCTCAAAGAACTTGCAAGAAATTAGTTGGTCACCATTTATTTGAATAATTTCTATGTACATTTTATAATGTTCAGGATTTGTATGTTTTTTTGCGGATACAGTTAATTAGATACATTTTTACAGGTATTAATCTTTGATACAAGTATAGGGGCAGTGGTAGCTCAGCGGTTAAGGCTCTGGGTTACTGATCAGAAGGTCAGGGGTTCAAGCCTGCCAAGATACCACTGTTAGGGTCAAGGGCCTTGCTCAAGGGCCTATCTGCTCCAGGGGCGCCGTATTATGGCTGACCCTGCACTCTGACCCCAGCCTAGCTGGGATATGTGAAAAAAGAAGAATTTCACTGTATATGTGCAAATGTATAATGTGTGATAAATAAAGAAAATTATTAATTATTATTAATTATGTGTACATAAAATCAGTGGAGATGTTGTAATTAACAGCAGCTTGCCCATATCTCTCACATGTCTGGTTCACCGCTTGCGGGTGAAGTCTCCATTCTTCATACAGTAAATCCGTTCCCGTGTTCGTGCGTCACACGTAATGAATAAGTGTGCACTGCTACACACCATCAGTTTCCGTGCTAGGATGTGCAGTCGAACGTGCACCTCCTGAAAATTTATATATGCCAATTTTAGCCACAGAAAGTGGGGAAAAACATTAGTGAATTTTCCTGGATATGTTCCTGGCAGGCAGCAGATGCCCTAACCCTGCCCTAAAGCCCAAAGTCATCAATATAGTGCTCGAGTACTGAACGCACGCAGCCCGATTTTTCAATCTGTGCATCTTTGAATGTGCATGTGCCTGGAATTTTATTTGCACTAATTAGTCGGTGCACAAAGTGGCCACACTAACATTGGTTGCAGTTCTGAAGATACCTGCATTTGTTTAACTCGAGTCTGAAGGACTATAAAGACATATTTGTGTAAACTCCTGAAGAGAATTAGTTAGAATTGTCTATGTGCGCAGTCAAATATAGTATACTCTGATAGGCTCACGTATAATTTTATGCAGACGCTAAGCGTTGGCGTCAAAAAATCCAAAATATACTTATGGCTTAAAGCAGAGTAGCCTGCCAGAAACAGCTCGAGAAACATTTCTCCTATTGCATGAAGTTTCAGGAAGTTAAAAAACAAACGGGTGCTGCATTTTTTTTTTTGTTTTGAATGTTTTATTTTTCTTTAATTAGATGCTAATTCCATGACTACCTTTTTTTTTAAATGGAAAAGCAACTATAATGAACAAACATTTATTGTTCATTGGACTTGACAGTGTCAGTATTGTATCGCATTATTATGCATAGTCCATTGCGTTACAGTGCAAAATGAATACCGAAATGAGATGACCAGATTTTTTCCAATTTGCCCAGTAACCTTTATAATTCCTGGACACTTGGCTGCCACCTTCATTTCTTAACGGAAACCCTGAGATGTATGTATATTTATGTACTGCGTGGGTATTGAGGGGTGTTTCCTAGCAATGCTATGCTAGTTTTTGGGTTTTGTCCTGAAAATCAGAATTAGCTTTATTGCCAAGTATGCTTATACATACAAGGAATTTGTCTTGGTGACAGAAGCTACCAGTGCACAAACAATACAACAACAAGACAGAGTTAATAAAAATAAAAAGCTATTAGAAAATTAAAGTAAAAATTAAGTATATATAGAAATACAAAATAAGACAAAATATATATGTATGAAATCCGTTATATTCAAAGGAATGTAATGGCAGCAGAGGTTGGATGTGTTGGATAAATATAAATAGACTAAACTATGTATTGCACATTAATTATTGCTCAATGGGGCAGTTTTAACTGTTCGTGAGATGGATAGTCTGAGGGAAAAAAACTGTTCCTGTGCCTGATGGTTCTGGTGCTCAGAGCTCTGAAACAGTTCAAAAAGGTAGTGGGCAGGGTGAGTGGGGTCCAGAGTGATTTTTCCAACCCTTTCCCTCACTCTGGAAGAGTATAGTTCTTGAAGGGAGAGCAAGGGGAAACCAATAATCCTCTCAGTAGTCCGAACTGTCCTTTGTAGTCTTCTGATGTCTGATTTCATAGCTGAACCAAACCAGACAGTTATTGAAGTGCAGAGGACAGACTCAATGACTGCTGAGTAGAACTGTATCAGCAGCGCCTGTGGCAGGTTGAACTTCCTCAACTGGTAAAGGAAGTACAACCTCTGCTGGGCCTTTTTCACAATGGAGTCAATGTGTGTCTCCCACTTCAGATATTAGTGCCCAGGAACCTGACTCCACTGCTGCCACAGTGCTGTTTAGAATGGTGAGGGGGGTCAGTGTTGGGGTGTTCCTCATGAAGTCCACAATCATCTCCACCGTTTTGAGTGTGTTCAGCTCAAGGTTGTTTTGACTGCACCAGACAGCCAGCTGTTTAACCTCCCTTCTGTATACAGACTCATCGTCATCTCGAATGAGGCCGATGACAGTGGTGTTGTCTGCAAACTTCAGGAGCTTGACAGAGGGGTCCTTGGTGATGCAGTCATTGGTGTAGAGAGAGAAGAGTAGTGGGGAGAACACACATCCCTGGGGGGCACCCGTGATGATTGTACAGGTGCTAGAAGTGAATTTCCTCTGTCTCACTAGCTGCTGCCTGTCCGTCAGAAAGCTGGTAATCCACTGACAGATAGACATGGGAACAGAGAGTTGGTGTAATTTATTCTGGAGTATAGCTGGGATGATGGTGTTGAAAGCCAAACTGAAGTCCACAAAAAGGATCCTTGCATATGTCCCTGGTCTGTCCAGATGTTGTGGGATATGATGCAATCACATGTTGACTGCATCATCCACAGACCTGTTTGCTCAATAGGCAAATTGCAGGGGATCCAGAAAGGGTCCAGTGATGTCCTTCAGGTGGGCCAACACCAGTCTCTCAAATGATTTCATGACCACAGACATCAGGGTGACAGGTCTGTAGTCATTAAGTCCTGTGATTTTTGGTTTCTTTGGGATGGGGATGATAGTGGAACGTTTGAAGCAGCTTGGGACAGACTTGGGATCTGTGTGAAGATGGGGGCCAGCTGGTTAGCACAGGATCTGAGACATGCAGGTGAAACGCCATCTGGGCCCTGAGCTTTCCTCGTCTTTTGTTTCCGAAAGTCGTGGCTCATATCCTCTTCACAGATCTTAAGTGCAGGTTGAGTAGCAGGAGGGGGGAGGAGGGGGGTTTGCTGGAGGTGTTGGTGTTTGTGTGAATGTCAGAATGGGTGTGGGGTGTGAGATTGGGCCTTTCAAATCTGCAGTAGAACACATTCAGGTCGTCAGCCAGTTGTTGGTTCTCTTCAGTGTTGGGGGCAGGAGTCCTGTAATTCGTAAGTCTCACTAACTGCTGTATCTGTGAGCTCATCCGGATTGGTGTCTGCAGCTTCAAATACACTCCAATCAGTGCAGTCAAAGCAGGCTTGTAGTTCCAGCCCTGCTTCATTGGTCCATCTCTTTACAGTCCTTACTACTGGCTTTGCAGATTTTAATTTCTGCCTGTAGGTTGGAAGAAGATGAACCAGACAGTGATCAGAGAGTCCCAAAGCTGCTCTAGGAACAGAGCGATATGCATCCTTTAATGTTGAATAGCAGTGATCCAGTATATTTCTGTCTCTGGTGGGACATGTAATGTGCTGTCTGTATTTTGGCAGTTCACGGACGAGGTTGGCTTTGTTAAAATTACAGAGAATAATAATAAATGAGTCCGGGTATTGTTGTTCCATATCTGTGATCTGATCAGCCAGCATTCACGTACGTGTGTGGAGGAATATAAACACTCGCCAGAATAAACGAGGAAAACTCCTGCAGCGAGTGAGAAAGGCTTACAGTTAATAAAGAGTGCTTCCAAATTAGGACAGCACATCTTCTTTAACATTGTTACATCTGTACACCAACTTACACTGATGTAAAAGCACGTTCCAGAGCCTCTCGTTTTCCCCGTTAACTCCGCATGTGATCCGCTCTGAACAGCCGAAAGCCTGGCAGATGTAACGCGCTGTCCGGAATGGCTTCACTCAGCCAGGTTTCTGTGAAGCACAAGACAGCAGAGTTTGAAAAGTCCTTGTTTGCTCGGGTGAGATGTAGTTCGTTGAATTGCGAATTAAGAATATCGCTAGATGAATACTCGGCAGCGCTGTTCAAAAGCCACGCTGACGGAGCCTGACCAGCACACCATCTCTTAAACAACACAGCTGCACCTCTGACTAAAATGTTTAGCAAAGTGTCCGAATAGTCAAAAACCGGGAAAAGATTGTCTGGTATATGCTGCTGAATGCTCAGCAGACCCTTGTAAAACTGATTGGAAAAAAATGACTAAACACAGGACAAACAAACAAAAACAACAAAAGAATTGGAGAGCTGCACACTGAGGTGGCCATCTGGCCCTCCCCCTTTCTCCCCATTTGGTATACCCAATTCCCAATGCGCTCCAAGTCCTCGTGGTGGTGTAGTGACTCGCCTCAATCCGGGTGGCGGAGGATGAATCACAGTTGCCTCCATGTCTGAGACCGTCAATCCGCGCATCTTATCATGTGGCTTGTTGAGTGCGTTACCACGGAGACGTAGCATGTGTGGAGGCTTCACGCTATTCTCCGTGGCATCCACACACAACTCTCCACGCACCCCACCGAGAGCGAGAACCACATTATAGTGACCACGAGGAGGTTACCCCATGTGACTCTACCCTCCCTAGCAACCGGGCCAATTTGGTTGCTTAGGAGGTGTGGTAGTCATCATCTTTACTTGCTGAGATACCCAGGCCCCTGTTAAAGCTATATTTAAAATAGTGTGTTGTTCAGAAATGGAGGGAGGAGCAAATATTATTATCATCATCAAACCCAGACGTTAACTTCAAGTGTGTGTGTGTGTGTTCAGGTGAAGAGGAGTTACTCTCACGGGACGTACCGTGCCGGAGCCATGAGGCAGATCAGTCTGGTGGGTGCAGTAGATGAGGAGGTGGGTGATTATTTCCCAGAATTCCTCAGTATGCTGGAAAAATCACCATTCCTGGAGGTGAGTTTATTTCTGTCTGTCTCAAACACACTCAAACTCTCTTTGTGACAGCAGTTTATTGATTAGTGGTGTGTGTGTGTAGCGGACGTTGCCGTGGGGATCGTTCTCCAGTCTGAAGCAGATGAGTCCGACTGACAGTGATGATGGTCCCATCATGTGGGTTCGGCCCGGAGAGCAGATGATCCCAGTGACAGACATGCCAAAGTCTCCATTCAAACGAAAACGGTACAGTCAGCCCTTGTGTGTGTCTCTGATTAATTCTCTACACTGTAAACTCATCATTTGTGTTGCCACTGTCGATTCAGTAGTGCTGCAGGAAACACTGACTGAGTGTGAAGAATGCAGATGTCAAAGATGTTTTAACAGAATTAAACTTCATGAAAATCATTCAGGTCCAGTCGTTTAAAAAAAATGGAACCAAAAAATCTGTTGCCAAAGCAACTAATAAACAGAGCTTCTTCAGGAAACACACGTCTCTCTCATCTGCTGTTGATCATGATGAATGTTTCTTATTTGTCCTTACGGCAGGTCGACCAATGAGATTAAGAATCTGCAGTATCTGCCGAGAGCCTGCGAACCACGTGAGATGCTCTTTGAGGATCGAACCCGAGCTCACGCAGATCACATCGGTCAAGGGTTCGAACGACAAACCACTGCAGCTGTGGGGGTGCTGAAAGCTGTGCGCTGCGGTGAAGGGTGAGTGCACACACAGACTTTTGAAGTGATGTGAAGTTAATCTGTATTGATGTGCGTTCCTGGATTGTGCATAATGTGTGTTTCTCTCATAGTTCTGACCCTCCTCGTATCACTAAAGATGTGATATGTTTCCATGCGGCTGATTTTGCTGATGTGGTTCAGCGACTACAACTCGACCTGTATGAGCCACCGCTGTCTCAGGTGAGGTTACTTCCTGTGACACTGCTGCCCCCCTATGGCCAGGTTTTGTACTACAGCTTGTGAGACTCTCACCTAGTGCAAGAGACACGTCATGGCATTCCTCATTTGCTGGATTTTGCGCCACACAATTTGTCATTGCAATTATCTTGTCAGCTGTTGCATTAGTGATTTGAACTGTGACAAGATAAACATGAAACATCTCACAAATAAGCAAGTGATGCATTTTATCTCTAAACTGTCACTTTTGCCCAATAGAAAGGGCGATTACCCTGTTGAAAACAACCAAATTCAAACCTCTTTCAGTAGAACCAAAAGTGAATGGAGTCAAACTTTTTCCCCACTTGAATTGATTTTTTTTTTTTTTTTTAACTCCACCTGAAGATTGTATTGTAATTTAATACTGAATTATTATTACTATTACTTTGGATTTGTATTGTAACATGAAACAGCAAAAAATATTTGGAATTGTGTGAAAATGAAGTAAACCATGTTGAGCTGCTCTGAGACGTCATGGTTTTTTTCACACTGATGCACACTGCGCAGACAATGTTTTCATTGAATTACTGTTGGCTGTATCATGATCTGGGCGTGAATAAAAAAAAATATGGTGAAGCCCTAGTTGCCTTGGATAAAATTGTGCATAGGGAGTACATTTAAATGTCAAATGTATCTGCTGTAGTGAAAATGTGTTTTTTCTGTCTGTCTCTCTGTAGTGTGTGCAGTGGGTGGACGATGCAAAACTCAATCAGTTAAGGCGTGAGGGGATCCGATACGCTCGTATCCAGCTGTATGATAACGACATCTACTTCATCCCTCGGAACGTCGTTCATCAGTTCAAGAGCGTGTCGGCCGTGTGCAGTCTCGCCTGGCATGTGCGTTTGAAACAGTATCACCAGGACAGCAAAGAAGAGGCTCGTGAGGAAGAAAACGGTCAGATGAAGCATGTCAAGCAGGAGCCACTGAGCGAGAACATCGACTTCAAACCCTCGAGAGAGACACCTGACATACCGCAGATAAAGGTGGAGGGGGCGGAGCCACCCACTGAAAGACCGCCCAAACCTCCACCCAGCAACAGCAGCTTGAGTCTGCCTCCCGCCACCTCATCTGTTGGGCAACCCAAAGTGCAGCACGAATCAGAACGTCAAAGCACTCCGTCACACCCCCCCACTGCTACACCCAACGTTTCACTCAGCTCAACGGCCAGCCCGTACACGCCCAAACACACACACACATCAACGCCCACCAAACACACACACGCTTCAACGCCTACCAAACACACACACGCTTCAACACCTACCAAACACACACACGCTTCAACGCCTACCAAACACACACCTGGGTCAATGCCAACCAAACCCACCTTCAAATACTTGCACTCTTCCTCCACCCCTAAATCGGGACACGCCCCCATATTACCAACCAAGCCAACCCACTCTACTAACACAATCAAACTAACCCATTCAATGAACACAACTAAACCAACACACTCTACTAATCCAAGCAAAGCAACACGCACTATAAATACAGACAAATACACACACTCCACATTAATAACCAAACCCAGCCCCAAACTGAGCTCTGGACTGTCAGTCAACTGGACTGCTCCACCCCTTGCCCCGCCCCCCCTGAGGCCAGACCGCCCACAAGACACACTTCACCCAAAGGCCGTCAGACACCCGCATGAACCACACAAAGACTTTTTGTGCTGATTTGTACAGAGCAGTTTTTAAATGGCACTTCTTTCAATCATTTATTTCTACTTTTGTTTTTAATCTGAAAAGAGAAAGAGACCGCAGCACCCGTGAGTTCAGTAAGACAGCTGCTGAATCTGTCTGTCTCTCTCTGTGTCTGTCTCTCTCGCTTTCTGTACTGCAAAAAAACAAAAAACAAATATGTATTTTTGTCTTTTTTTTCTAGTAAAACTATCTAAACATCCTAAAAACACAATACATTTATTAGTGCAAAATTGTGTAAAATTTCTTGTATTCAGATAATATATTTTGAATAGTTTTCTCCCACTTGCTTTAAGCATAAACCTCATGATAGATTTGTGCTTAAAACAAAGAGAACAATATGTCAGTGAGGTTAGATAATAAAGCGATATCACACGAGCGAGTGTTGTGTTGGTCCTGCAGGTAATCACTGCTGTGCTGATATACAGAACAACATCACGATTGTGAGTGCGATATTGCTTTTATACAACAGTTCAACAAACAAGTAAATAAGGAAAAACCAAGGAGTGTCCCAGAAACCTTTGTGTGTGTTGAACTACAGTACTGTGCAAAAGTTTTAGGCACATAAGATGCTTCACAAAAGCATTTGTCTTAAGATGGTTATTTATATTTTCAGCTTTAGTGTGTCAATGGGAAATATACATTTTAGACTCCAAAACATTTCTTTTGCAAATAGAATAGAACAGGGAGCCCTGCAACAGATGGCATGTGGCAGGTCCCCACAGAGCCCCCCACTGAATATTGAGTCAGTCTGAGATTACAAGAAGAGGAAAATTCTCCAAGAAGCTTGAACATCCTATCTGCCAACAACCAAGAAAAACTGTGTCCAGGTGTATCTAGGAGAATTGGGGCTGTTTTAAAGGCAAAGGTGGTCACACCGAATATTGATTTAGCTTTTTATATTTACTGGTCTTTGTGTGACATTAAGTGATAAATGAAAACTATTTATGGTATTATTTTTGAAGACATCCTCACTATGCAACATTTTTCTCAAGTGTCTAAAACGTTTGCGCAGAACTGTAGCTTCTGAAGACACAGATTCAGGATCTTGCTTTGAAACGGCCAAAACTGCCTTTGCTAGTTTGGAAGATGCGCACAGGACACCATTAATAATTCAAAAGAGTCACTTTAGGACTACTAACAACTTGGGCTGTTTCTAACAAGTTGGAGTAACAAAGGTGTGTGTGTGTGTGTGAGAGAGAGAAACAGAGAGAGTGATTGAGCGTGTGTGATTACATCTGTTGTGACTCAGCAGTGATCAGTAATGCTGAAGTTGTTAGTCTCTCAGTTGTAGTGTGCTAGTAATCCGCTCATTCACTGACAGATGATGCAGATTATCAACACAAACTCAAAGACATGTACTGGTCTCCACCTGATGGTGTAAATGTGTAATGCAACAGGGATAAATGAAAACATTCTCTGTGCTGCTCTCCAAAGCATCCCAGTGATCCAATCAGATTCAAGGACCGGAACTAACTGTTGTATAAAATACAATTATTAAAGATTATTACATGAAAACAAGTCTTACACAATTTTGCTTTTCTAGTAAATGTGTGTTAAAAGGAAAGTTGATATATGTAAACTGGAAAACAAGACAAACTACTGATGATTTTTTATTTTTTGGCAGTGTATCTGTGTTACTGGTTGTGAACATGGTAAATGTAGCTGTAACACATTCCTCAGTGCCTGTCCCAAACTGTGAACTATTGTAGCACTTCGGCTCAGCTGCGCACTGAGAACATACTGCAAATCCAAACAGCTCCTTGAATAATATATTTTCTGTTGTAGCTTTAGTGGGATTAGAGTTGACATGAACATATATATTTTTTGTAAGATGACACGGAATTCTTTTAAAGACTCTACAGGCTTTTCCATAGAGCTTATTTATATCAAGGATTTCTTTGGTTTCGTTTAATTTTGTCAGAACTGTAGTGTACATAACGATTTTTCTAATGCAAATGTGTAGTGTGATTTATATGGAAATAAGAACCTCCTAATAAAAGGTTCTGTTTGTTAGATGTGTGTGTGTGTGTGTGTGTGTGTTACAGCATGTAAAGTTGACTCACTGCAGCTGAATAGCTGTGTGTGTATGTGGTGTGTTTCTATGGAGCTAGAATGATCTCAAAGAATATATACTGATAAGCCAAAACATCATGACCACCTGTCTAATATTGTGTAGGTCCCCCTTGTGCCGCCAAAACGGCACCGAGGCACGGAGTCCACAAGACCTCTGATGGTGTCCTGTTGTATCTGGCACCAAGAAGTCAGCAGCAGATCCTTTAAGTCCTGTAAGTTGCGAGGTGGAGCCTCCATGGATCGGACTTGTTGGTCCAGCACATCCCGTAGATGCTCAATCAGACTGAGATCTGGGGAATTTGGAGGCCAAGTCAACACCTTGAACTCTTCATCATGTTCCTCAAACCATTCCTGAACAATGTGTGCAGTGTGGCAGGGCGCATTATCCTGCTGAAAGAGGACACTTCCATCAGGGAATACTATTGCCATGAAGGGGTGTACCTGGTCTGCAGTTATGTTTAGGTAGGTGGCACATGTCATATTGACGCCCAGGGTTTCCCCATCACACTCCCTCCATTGGCTTGTCGTCTTCCCACAGTGCATCCTGGTGCCATCACTTTCTCAGGTAAACGGCGCACACGTACACGGCCGTCCATGTGATGTAAAAGATACGGGACTCATCGGACCAGGCGACCTTCTTCGACTGCTCGTGTGCCCATTGTATGCACTTTAAAAGATGGACAGGGGTCATCATGGGCACTCTGACCGGTCTGCGGCTATGCAGCACCATACACAGCAGGCGCCGCTGCACCGTGTGTTGTGACACATTCCTCCTGTAACCATCCTTAAAATCTTCTGTGACTTATGTCCCTGTCGGTAGGTACTCACCACTGCTGACCGGGAGCACCCCACAAGTCTTGCCATTTCAGAGATGCTCTGACCCAGTCGTCTGGCCATAACAATATGGCCCTTGTCAAAGTCACTCAGGTCTTCTGCCCATTTCTCCTGCACTCAACACGCTGACTACGGTAACTGATTTCTGAATACAATCCAGAAACGCACAGCTCAAATCCAATTCATAAATCATAAATACGATTCATAAATAGACGAGCGATCACTCTGTCTCCATATGTTTCCGAGTGAAGGATGAGTATGATTTGTAACTTCAGTTGCTGAAATTCATATTTTGATAGCAGCTTCATTGTGAAATCATTCTTTTGCGTTTCACTCACTGAACACTTTAATAACCCTACATTGAAATGAGTACAATTACAAGTAAAATGACTCTTTTACCCAAAGCGACTTGCACTGCATTCAAAGATTACATTTACTAAAATGTGTTGAACTACAGGAAACTAAGTGACTGCAATCAAATACAAGCACATATGTACGATAATTTACAGAAAACCTCAACATTGACTGTGGAACAGTCCGATACACGCTTCACTAAAACTGTATAATGAGTCCAAAAGCATCTTAACAGCTTTAAAAGCTGATGTTCTTGAGTCAGTCTGTCCGCGGTGGCAGTATATTGTATCCCAGTTGAATGATCGCTCCGGTCAGCAGCGTCCACAGCGGCACACAGGTGAAGATGAGCCGCAGGTGAGTGAGCTGCTCCAGGCGCGCGCACAGTGTGAGACAGAAGCCCACCTTCATCATCAGTGCGAGCAGGTACCACACCTTCAGCCGCGGGTCAAACCCCGCCCGACAGCGACCGGCCACCTTCACACCCAACATCAACAGCAGCACGCTGTCAAAGATCCAGACGGGCAGAAAAATCCAGAACCAGCTCCATTTCACCTTCCCGTCCAACTTCAGCACGAGCAGAATGAGGAAGATGAGGCTGAAGATCCAGGTGAGCAGGACGCGCTGAGCCAAAGACATCCCTGACGACACAATAAACCATTTAATCGGCTATAATCAGCACAATACACAAGAATATCTGTTATAATGTTCATCGCACGAGCATCGGTATGAATCAATAATAAAGAAACGCTTCAGTCTCACCTCACAATCTCAATGATGAAGTGATCGATAAATGTATCATAATTAAATTAATCTTTCATTCGCTCCTGTGAAGATGCGCCGTGTTTTCTGCAGCTGTCAATCAAACTGTGATTCTGTTTCCGGGTTCAGCAGCTCGTACCGGATGTGTGGAATATCGAATAATTGATCGTCTCCAGCTATTTTACCTCATCTAACATTATGATCACATTAGTGATTACGATCAGTGCGCGTGAATTTACACTTGAAGAACATTAAAGTGTTTCTATGACGTCACAGACACTCATTATTCAGATCTGCCGGTCATCTGTAAATTTCTCCTCCGGTAAATATTTACATCATCATTCAGATGTCTCCGTTAATTAACCCGGCAGACAGTTTTCGTGCCTGTAGTGTCTTTATTATGTTGAAGTTTCGTTGTAAAAGGGCTCGTTCGGTCAGCGCATGAATTCATCTGCGCGTTTATTCCGTGTGTGTCGGTAACGGGGATCATAAAGCCGTTTGTAATTCCACAGTGAAACGGTTTGAGAGAGAAAACTGACCGACGTCTTCATCATCTTCATCACCGACAGCAGCTCCCGCGTGTTTTATCCGCATCGTGAGGTGAGACACAAACACTGTTATTAAGACATTCATAAACACATTTATAAACACACTGATGTTGCTGTGAAACGGTAATAAACACACTGATGTTGTATTTATAAATGATGTTACACTGTAACTGTCTTTTCATTCATACATGATCTAATATTTCACTGATAATGAGAAAACACACACACACACAAAACATCTGATGCTGTTCTTATGAATAATTTAAATCTCTTGTTTTGCTGTCTTTGTTGAACAAGCCCTTTTAATTTTAAGATAAAAAATCATGCAGCTTATTAAGAGCAAAACTTTATATGAAATGTGTTTTGCTTTGAATTAGTATATAAACAATCCTTTGATATCTGCTGTAATCACTGATTTTAATCAACAGCAACACACAGAATAAAACAACATTCAGTCATTGAGGAAGTAAAATCCAAGAGTGTGTGTGTGTGTGTGTGTGTGTTATTTAATCAACACACACAGTAGCTTTCTATCCATTCACCTAGTTTATTTTGTTTGTTGTTTGTTTGATTTGTTTTGATCTTGGGGTTGTTTGTGTTTCTGTTGAGTGTTATTGTGTGTGTGTGTTCATATATAAACAGGTCTTTACCTTGAGAAACACAATTTCACATGAACACATTTCTCACAATGGTTTGAATGATTGTTAGTCAGCGTCAGTAAATGTGGATGTGTGTGTTTGTGTTGTCTTGCTGATTTATGTTTGACTGTCTGTTCACACACAAAGACACACACAAAGACACAGACACACGCACAGACTGTCCGTGTGTTTCATGTGAGTATGATGTTTGAGTTTTCATACTCTGTGTGTGTGTGTGTGTGTGTGGTTGTGTTGAGGTGTTTTTAGTGTCAGGTTGTTATTTGCATTATAAGCTGCAGAGTCGCTGAGAGACGTTTCCTCTGCAGGAAGACACACTGCTTTATTTAGACTGAAGAACACATACACATTAAGTGCAATATCAGATGACACACACTGCTGTTTCTCTCCTTCATGAAACATTGAAACACGCAGTTCTGTGTTGGGTTACGTGTGTGTTTGTGTGTGTTTGTGTGCATGAATATTCATACTTCCCTACTTTATAGTATGCTTAAAGCAGTATGCCAGTAGAGTGGTACCGTATTCATAAAAGCGTTAAATACCCACATGACCTATGATTTCCCACAAGATTCAGAATTAATGTAATTTTGGTAACTATAAATCTGTTCCATTTGTTAACATTAGTTAATGCATTAGGTATCATGAACAAACAATGCACAATATATTTTTACAGCCTTTATTAATTGTAATGTTAGTTAATAAAATTACAATTGTTCATTGTTAGTACATGTTAGTTCATAGTGCATTAACTAATGTTACCTAATACAACTTTTGATTTTAGGAAATTTTTGAATTCATCTTACAGTACACTGTTTCAGACGCAGGGAGTGTATGTGTGTGTGTGGGTGGCATGTTGGCAGGGTACTTGCCTGCAGGGTGTTGTGGTGCATTTAGTGCAGTTTGCTAGGTGAGCTATTGCAGGTAGGGATGCCTGCAATGTCCCTCTCTTAGCTCCTGCCACTGGCCAATCCAGTTTTGGGGTCCAGGAATCAGAGAGCATAAGTCTTCTATGGTCAGTGCATAGCCTCTCCCTCACCAAGACTCTTATCATGTCTCCTCGCGGCAACCTGCGGAAACTGGGGTTTTGCGACCTCAGTCTGAATCAGTAGGGGATCTCTGAGTTGCAGTGGTCCCTAAAGGTGTCTCACCAACCACCGCCCCACTGCCACTTGGGTAAGCTGGGGATGGCGTAATGGCTAGGGGAGTAAACCTTAATTACAAATCTGCATCTGGGGAGATGCACAGGCAGGATCCAGTAGTACGGATTTTTCGGCGGTCCTCTGCAGCTTTGGCCAGATGAAGGTCATCATGAGTCTCTCATGCCACTGGAATCTATCTGGTAGAGCGAAGATGGTGGTAGTATGGACTGCGCACTCAAACCCCCACCTTAATCACCTCCTTGCGCCAGCTCCTTGCTTCAACCCCCACCCCCTGAGTCCTGTGGTGATGTGGAATAGTAGTGGGTACAGGCCAGGGATGTGACTAGGAGTACCTAGCCAAAGAGTGCACGAAGGCGGTAATGGAGTGATGGTCACTGAGCTGCAGGATGGAGCAGCGTGTCTCTTTGGCAGCTTCCATTATGACTGAGCAGCCCCACACTGCTCACCCCTGAAGGGGAAGGACCTAAAAAAAGTGGTCTAAAAATTGGCTGCTTCACCAACTCTAGACAGAAAACCACAGCCGTCGGAGCATCCCCCTTTGCGGTCGAAAGAAGTACAGTAGAAAATACACTTGCTCGAACATTGCTGCATGGAATGTTTGAACACTTCTGGACATGGCTGAGGCACCTGAGAGGCCTAACCGAAGAACAGCCCTGGAATTGAGGAAATATAACATTGACATTGCAGCACTCAGTGAAACCAGGCTACATGGAGAGGGCTCCCTAGCTGAAGTTGGTGCAGGCTACACTTTCTTCTGGAAAGGGGTGCCTGAGGGGGCATGTCGCATCCATGGAGTGGGCTTTGTCATAAAAACACACTTAATACAACACAGACTCCCTGAGTCTCCCACTGGCAGTAACGAGTGATTGATGACATGGCATATTCCCCTTATCAAGGGTCATTTCACCACCCTCATTAGTGCCTATGCACCAACCCTGGAAGCAGTGCAGGATGTAAAAGAGGTATTTTACAGGTCTCTTGACTCCATTATACAGAAAACTTCACCTGCAGATAAGCTCATCCTCAGGGGAGACTTCAATGCCAGGGTAAGGACAGATCATCATACCTGGAGATGGAGTGGGTAAAGTGAATAGCAACGGGCTCTGACTCCTCTTTCTACACACCGAACATCATCTTGTAATCGCCAACACCATCTTCCAGATGAAGAACAAGCTGAAAACCATCTGACAACACCCCCGTTCAAAACATTGGCACCTTCTGGACTACATTATCATTCGCCAAAAATACAGACATCATGCACTTATCACTCGCGTCATGCACAGGGCTGAGTGCGGGACAGGCCACCATATGGTCAGATCTAAACCCTGCTTGGAGATTCAACCTTGCCATCGTAGAACACCCCCGAACAAAAGGTTTAACTGCCTTGGCCTAAAAAATCCCTCCATCAGGGACAACTTCAAAAGTCTTCTTGCAGCAGGCTTGATCAATTCCCTGAGGAATCAACCAACTGGTCTAACTTGAGTACAATTATCCATAGTGCAACCTCTGAAGTCCTTGGTTTCTCAAAGAAACATCACCAGGACTGATTTGACAGTAACTGCCCAATCCTGCACACACTTCTACAAACAAAACACCAAGCTTATGAAGCTCTTTTATCCAATCCGGACTCACCCACCCTGAAAGCTGTGTTTGCTGAAGCAAGAGCTGTTATTTAGCGGGCTCTCTGGGAAATGGAGGACAACTGAACAAAGCAAGGGAAATTACAAGGCCTAGTGGACTGTAACAATATGCAGGGCTTTTATGACACAATCAAAACCTTGTATGGTCCCAAAAAAATATGCAATTACACCGGATGGGAACTCCCTCTTTAAAGATCATCATCAGATCCTAGATTGATGGGCAGAGTATTTTAAGTGCCTTCTGAACCACTAGAGCCCGGTTGACTTTAAATCTATCAGCAAACTCCCAGATCTTCCACAAATCCACCATCTAGATGGCCCACCACAGTTCTCTGAAGTCCTTCAAGCTATCAGAACCCTGAAGAACAATAAAAGTTCTGGAGTTGATGGGATTCCTGCAGAGGTAATAAAGAACAGGGGTTACCTGTTCACTCGCCATCTACACCTTCTGATCACAAATATCTGGAAGTCAGAGATCCTCCCTCAAGAGTGGAAGGACTCCAGTATTGTGATAATTTAATTATTACACAGTTCTCAGTACAGCCAGCCATATTTCCGAGCTTCCACGTCAGTGGTGTTCCACTGAAAGTGGTGGATAGATTCACCTATCTTGGCTCCACGCTTTCCTCAGATTGCTCCCTTTCCCATGAAATAAGCTGCTGCATTAACAAAGCCTCCAGAGCCTTTGGTCTCCTACGTGTGAAGGTCTTTGAGAACAAAAATCTGAGAATAGCCAGCAAGGTTGCTGTTGATAATGTAGTATGTGTTTCCACTCTCCTCTTTGGGGCAGAGACATGGACACCATACAGACTGCATATTGTGCTCTTGGAGACCTTCTATGTATGATGTCTTAAAAAAATCCTTGGTCTGTCTTGGGAGGATCGGACACCCCACACAGAGATACTGGCCAACACTAACATCCTCTGTATGGAAGCAATACTGGCCAGATGTCATCTTCGCTGGCTTGGGCATGTCATCTGCATGCCGGAACACCGGTTACCACGGCAAGCCCTGTATGGCCAAATCTCTACAGCAAAACGTGCTGTTGGTGGGCAGAAGAGGCATTTTAAGGACTGCAACAGAAACATCTTGAAATGCTGTGGCATTGATCCCACTCATGTTTAGACCCTGGCTTGTCATGCTTCTTGTGTCTGTCATGCTTCTTGTGCCAGTGAGACTGAAGGATTGCATCAAGCCGTACAAAAGCAGATGAATGAAAGATGTGCTCAATGCCACAGATGGGCTGCTGGCACTACCCTAGCATCCGGCTTCTCCTGCCCCACCAGCAACAGAGTGTGTGGTTGTCGGATTGGCCTCCACAGCCACATGAAGTGGCATCAGCGTCAACCCAGCTGATGCCCTCACCTGAAACCTACCCATTCCTTGATGCAAGCGTCATCATCGGATACGATGGACAGCTAAGAGAAAGTATTTGTGTGTGTGTGTTTACCAGGAAACAGCATCTCCTATTCAGTGCAACTGAAAGCGTGTGAATGCTTGTGTGAGCAGAACAGGTATTTCCACACTTGAGCGAGCACTAATGAGTGTGTGTGTCCTGATTTCACCTTCTGGAAGAATTTAACTCATACACACCTTCAGTTTTAGAACTGATTCTCGTGTGTTTGTGTTGATGTTCCTGAATTCTGATAAATTAGATTATAAATTGCATTATAGTTGTTGATACACACACCTGTGAACAAACATCAGCTGAATTCTATATTAATGTGACAAGTTGCTTTGTAACCTTAAACATTGTTTATCATAATATTATTATTATATATAACTATTTATTGAATATTAGTATCTTTTAGCTGCTGCAGTTGTTTTGTAAAAGCAGTGATCCATGTGTGACAGTGAGTTACAGTTATTTTACCTGTTAACACTCTTAACTATGCTAAAATAAAGTCCCTCACTGCTGTAATAACTAACTGCAGAAATCCTCAAAATGCACACAACAGCCCTATCTGTCTCTCATACAGATGACATCTCTTAACATGTCGTGACCAGCTGCTGTGTGTGTGTGTGTGTGTGTGTTTGGTCTAATTTAGTTACAAAATATCTGGAGAAGTGATGTAACACTCTCTTTGGTGACGCCCTCAAAGGTAAAAAGAATTCATAAAGTAAATGAAATTATTTTTGAAACTTCTCAAGTTTATGTTCCTCTGTAGGCATGTAATTAGCTTTATTATATACATAGTGTACAATATGTCCATTTTTTATTTATTTATTTATTTTTTATCCCCTTTTCTCCCAATTTGGAATGCCCGATTCCCACTACTTAGTAGGTCCTCGTGGTGGCGTGGTTACTCACCTCAATCCGGGTGGTGGAGGACAAGTCTCAGCTGCCTCCACTTCTGAGACAGTCAATCCGTGCATCTTATCACGTGACTCTTGTGCATGACACCGCAGAGACTCACAGCATGTGGAGGCTCATGCTACTCTCCGTGATCCACGCACAACTTACCACGTGCCCACTTGAGAGCGAGAACCACTAATCGTGACCATGAGGAGGTTACCCCATGTGATTATACCCTCCCTAGCAGCCGAGCTAATTTGGTTGCTTAGGAGACCTGACTGGAGTCACCCTGCACACCCTGAATTCGAACTCGCGACTCCAGGGGTGGTAGTCAGCGTCAATGCTTGCTGAGCTACCCAGGCCCCTACACTGTGTCCTCATTGAGATAAGTGTGTGACGTGCTGGTTTTGGCCACACCTATGCTGCAGTTAAGAAGGGCTTTAGTGTGTCACACAACAGAGCACCTGTCTCACTGACTGTCTGTCTACACCGATAAGCCACAACATTAAAACCACCTGCCTAATATTGTGTAGGTCCCCCTCGTGCCACCAAAACAGCGCCAACCCGCATCTCAGAATAGCATACTGAGATGATATTCTTCTCACCACAATTGTACAGAGCGGTTATCTCTGTTGCTGATGGCACGCTGCACGACTGTTTGTTGCCTGCTTAGCATTGCTTATTCTTATTCTCATACGTTCATCATTTTATCCTTTGTCATTTTACCGTGCATTTCGGGTTTTTCTGCTTTTCTACTGTTTCATCTGTGTATTTTACCTGTTGCTGCTGGCGCCTAGCTCGAGTCTGCTAGCTTTTTTAGCATCGCTTATCTGTTTTCAACTTTTAATCCTTAACATCTGCCATTTTTCAGCACGCATCGGGTTTTCCCCCGCATTATTCTCTTATCGCAATTCAGCTGCGTACATTTTCTGCGCGCACCCATTTTTCTTCTCTGTGTTACACGGATGATTGCATCGATCTCAAAGCACCGCTTATCAAGAACAACCATAACTACAAACAATTGCATGAGGGATTCACATCGATCTCAAACCCTCACCACTCAGGAACAACAGCAGCAACAACAACAATCAATTGCAGTAAGTTCTGGCATCCGCTCATTATTTCTTCCTGCATTGCATATCACGTTTACAATAGCCTCTTCCATCAGCAGTGAGGGATTCACATGTGATAAATGTAAAGAATTAGTCAGGCTGACGGAGAAGGTTAATGAGTTACAGACACGCATCTGAATGCTAGTGGAGGTCAGTGAGAAAGAGAAGCCGGTAGATACTGTTTTGGATGCAGTTAGTACAGTGAGCAACAAACACATTTTGGTTTCAGCTGTAGAGCCCCCGCAGTAGGGGGTTTGGGTGACGTCTCTGCGGTATACTCGCTCAGCAAAGCTACACCACTCTCCCATTCCTGTTAGTGTTTCCAATCGATTCTCCCCACTCAATGATGAACCCACTGAGAATCATGTTGAAAGGGCCTTGGTCATAGGTGATTCTATTGTAAGGAATGTGGAAATAGAGACTCCAGCCACTATTGTTAAATGCATTTTGGGTGCCAGAGCATCTGACATCAGATCAAATTTACTAAGTTTGGCTAGTGCTAAACTTAGATTTTCTAAAATTGTTATTCATGTCAGCACTAATGATGTCCAGCTTCACCAATCAGAGATCACTAAAGATAATGTTAAAGAGGTGTGTGAACTTGCAAAAATGTCAGACACTGTAATATGCTCTGGCCCCCTCCCTGCTCTTCGTGGTGATGAGGTTTATAGTAGATTAGTGTCACTGAAAGGCTGGATGTCTGAGTGGTGTCTGGAGAATAGCATTGGATTTATAGACAATTGGAAGAGTTTTTGGGGTAGACCTGACCTGCTAAAGAGAGACGGACTCCATCCCTCCAGGGAAGGTGCCGCTCTCCTCTCTAGTAATTTGGCTCATAGTCTTAATAATGATAGTATTTGACTAACTGGGGCCCAGATCAGGAAGCAGACAAACTGGCTAATCATATATATATATATATATATATATATATATATATATATATATATATATATATATATATGTCTATTTTTCTTTTCAATATTTATTTATTTTTTATTCAGTTTTTAATTATTTATTAAAAGTCTTGTTGCTTTTTGTATTGTTGTACACTGGAAGCTCCTGTCACCAAGACAAATTCCTTATATGTGTAAGCATACTTGGCAATAAAGCTGATTCTCTCATTCTCATATAAAATTCTACCACAGAGTGATAACCTCTAAGATCATTACCTCGTCTCTTGTTTGCTGCGATTAGCTAATATCACTCAATTTACACCACGCTATCATTCAGGTAGAACTATTCTTTCGACCACTAAAGATAGCTTCACTAATAATCTTCCAGATCTATCTCATACACTTAGTAAGCCACAAAGTCTAGAAGAACTTGATGAAATTACAGAAAATATAAATACAGTCATCTCTAGCACTCTTGATAATGTCGCCCCCCTTCGATTAAAGAAAATTAAAGAAAAAAGCCCCGCACCATGGTACAATGATCACACTCATGCTCTCAAGAGAGCAGCTCGGAAAATGGAGCGTAAGTGGAAGAATACAAAATTAGAGGTATTTCACGGTGCATGGAAGGATAGTGTCTGTAACTACAGACAGGCACTAAAAGCTACCAGGTCAGCATATTATAGCAAAAGAAAATAACAATCCTAGGTGTTTATTCAGTACTGTGGCTAAATTGGTTAGGAATAAAGCCTCGACTTAACCAAATATTCCATCGCAGCACAATAGTAATGACTTCATTAATTTCTTTACTGATAAAATTTAAATAATCAGAAATAAAATTGGAATTATGCAATCATCTGTCACAGCACCTCAGAAAACAGTGTCTCATAATTTTCCTCACGTGCAAGTTCAATCCTTCACTGTCATAAGTTTTGTTAGCTCTTCATGTCCTATCGAAACATCAAAAGCCACAACATGTATGTTAGATCCAATACCAACTAAGCTCTTAAAAGAGGTATTCCCTGTAATCTCAGAACAACTTCTTAATATTATTAACTCCTTGCTATCATTAGGACATGTCCCAAGAAACTTTAAAATGGCAGTTATCAAACCACTTATTAAGAAGCCACAGCTTGATCCTGGAGAACTGGCTAATTATAGACCGATTTCAAATCTCCCGTTTATGTCGAAAATACTAGAAAAGGTAGTGTCCTCACAAATATGTTCATTTCTACAGAGAAATGGTATATATGAAGAATTTCAGTCAGGATTTAGGCCCCATCACAGTACAGAGACTGCAATTATCAGAGTTACTAATGACTTGCTCTTATCATCTGATCACAGCTGCATTTCTCTTCTAATGCTTTTAGATCTTAGTGCTGCATTCGACACCATAGATCATGACATTCTCTTGAATAGGCTGGAGAATTATGTTGGCATTTGTGGACTTGCATTAGCATGGTTTACGTCCTATTTAGCAGACCAGTACCATTTTGTCTGTGTAAACGAGGAATTGTCAAACCAAACAAAAGTTAAGTATTTTGTTATTAACAGTTTTTATTGATTCCATTCAACAAATTAAATGAGCATCACAGAAAATGCAGAATCACCTTATATACAATTAAACCCTTCCCCCCGAACACCCCCACCCAACACAAACACTCACCCCAGTGGTCATAAATATTTGGAAACAAAAAAAAAAAACACAAAACACGCACACAATAAATAAATAAATAAATAAAGAGCATATTTTCAAAAAACAATCAAATTGCACACACATATTTAAAACTAGAGATCCCTCTCCCCTAACCCTCCGCGAAAGCCTTCCAAAAAGGCCAAATATCTGCCCCATTTCCTATCAAATAACCCCAGATTTCCCAGCCTTCTATACATCCCTTCCTCAAAGGCTGCCACCCTCCCCATCTCCGAGCACCACTCATGAAATGAGAGTGCTCCAACCGACCTCCAACCCCTTAAAATAACCTGTCTGGCGATCATAACGCTCGTTAGGACCCAACTCTTTATGTGCCGATTCTCAACGTCGATGACCACCCCATCGCCCAAAATACAGAGTCTGGGGCAAAGTGAAACCCGAGTGCCCAATACATCACATATAAGACTCTGAACTTTCAACCAGAACTCCTGGATCTCAACACACCCCCAAAAGACATGAGTTATTTCTCCAACCTCTGATTGACATCACCAGCAGGTGGGTGTGTCTTTAAGACCAAGCCTATACAATCTGGAGGGGGTCCAGTAAAATCGATGTAAAATCTTAAATTGCATAAGGCGAACCCTTGCATCTCTAGATGCAGACTTGACATTTTTTTGGATCCTAGCCCACACCCCCTCCTCCAATGTCAAGTTTAGATCTTTCTCCCATAATTTTTTGAGAGAATTCAAAGTTCCGTCACCCAGACTCTGAATTAGCAGGGAGTAATACACTGATGCCTCATGACCCTTCCCAAAAGCAGCAATCACCACTCCCAGAGTATCTGCCGCAACGGGGGGGGGGGGTGGGAGGTGCGTGCCACTCCCAAAAACAGTGCAGAGTAGGTGGCGCAGCTGTAAATTCTTATAAAACTGAGATCTGGGAATGCCAAATTGTTGAACCAAATTTTCAAAAGGTCTCAATACTCCACTCTCATATAGGTCACCAAGTGTATTAACCCCCCTCACAATCCAATCTGACCAACAGAAAGGGGACTTATTAATACATAGTTTAGGGTTCAGCCATATCTCGAGGCTACGTTTAAATAAATACCAGAATTAAACACTCTGGACACATTTGTCCATATCAAGTGCAAATGCAAAATAACAGGGTGCAACTTAACCTCTCCGGCTAGTTTAATCAAAAGGCTTTGCAGTGGCGAGATAGGGGCAAGAACTTCCTTTTCAATAAAAAACCAGGGAGGGGCTCTCTCAGGTGGAAGCGACCAATGAGCCAAATGTCAAAGACTGAATGCATAATAATAAAACAAAATCTAACCCACCTTTGTCAATCGGCCTATGTAACTTATTGAAATTTAACCTGGGACGCTTACCATTCCAAATGAAGGACTTCACTATGCTATCAAATTGTTTGAAATAAGAGAGGGGGACATCTACAGGGAGAGACTGTAGCAGGTAGTTGAATTTTGGAATACAATTAATTTTAATAACATTAACCTTCCCAATCATCGATAAATGTAATGAAGCCCACCTGTCCCACCTGTTGCTGGGAATAAAATTCCCAAATACTTAATTCCCTATTTGGGCCACTGGAAGGCTGTTATTGGACAGTACGCTGTCAAAGCCAAAGCTTCGGATTTTGTATCCTGAGAACTTGGAAAAGGAGTTAATAATTCTGTGGAGGCAAGGTATATATCTAGTGGGGTCAGAGACAAATAATAAAATATAATCTGGATAAAGCAGAAGCTTATGCGCCACACCTCCCGCAATCACCCCTGGAAAATCATCCTCCTTTCTTATTGCAGCTGCTAATGGTTCCAGGACAAGACAGAACAATAATGGGGAAAGAGGGCAACCCTGACGGGTGCCCCTATCCAGAGTAACATAATCTGAAATTAATCCATTTGTTTGTACCGCTGCTACAGGGTGTCTATAAAGTAACATAATCCAACCAATAAATGTACTCCCAAACCCATATATTTCCAAAATCTTAAAGATAATCCCATTCTACCATATCAAACTCCTTTTCGGCATCAAGTGAGATGGCAGTGACCGGAGACTGATCATTCGCTACTGACCACATGAAATTGATGAAACGCCTAATATTATCAGAAGAGCTGCAGCCCCGAATAAACCCCACCTGATCCATATGTATAAGTGATGTCATAACTTTACTTAATCGATTAGCCAGAATTTTTGACAAAATGTTTACATCTAACTGGATCAGGGAAATTGGACGGTAACCTTTACACTCGCTTGGATCTTTGTCCTTTTTAAGAATCAGACTGATCTGGGCTTGTGTCATGGTTGGCGAAAGCTTTCCATTCTTTAATGATTCCGTATAAACTTCTAACAAAAGTGGAGCCAGTTCTGTAGCATAAGATTTGAAAATCTCAGAGGAAAAGCCGTCAGGCCCCGGCCTTAATTACCTCATCAAGCTCCTCCAAGGTTATCTCAGAATCAAGAGAATTTTTTTTGCTCATTCGTCAGTTTAGGAAGATCTAATGGTTCCACAAAGTTTCTAATATCTTCATCAGTAGACGAAGACATGGAACTATAGAGATGAAGATAGAATTCTTTAAAGGCGTTATTAATATCAATGGCCTAGGTAAATATTTCACCACCCGCAGATTTCACAGAGAGAATGGTAGAAAAAGAATCTCTCTGCTTTATATATCTAGACAAAAGCATCCCTGCTTTGTCCCCCAACTCAAAGTATGACTGTCTTTCCCTGAATAACCAAAACTCCACTTTCCGTGACAAAATAGTATATATCTATATTTCAATCGGGTCAATTCTCTGAGGCCATCAGATGACATACGGTGCTTCAGCTCTGCCTCGGCACTTTTAATATTCTCTTCCAACTCCACAAGTTCTCGTGCTTTAGATTTTTTGGTGAATGAGGCATACTGTATGATCCGACCCCTAAGAACCACCTTAAGTGCCTCCCAAGCCACGCCCACAGAGGATACTGAGGACCAGTTGGTCTCCATATAAACATTGATTTCAGTCTTTAACATTTGTTGGAAATCAGGATTTTGCAAAAGGGACACATTAAGGCACCAACTATATGATTTCTTTTGTATATGGCAACACCTCTGATCTCACCAGGGCGTGATCTGAGACTAAGATGTTTCCAATTGGACAATCAGCAACAGATGAAATGAGGGATTTGGATATAAAAATAAAAAAAATCTATTCTAGAGTAAATCTTATGAACTGATGAAAAGAATTTATAATCCCTACCGGATGGGTTCAGAAGTCTCCAAATATCCGTAAGACCAAGATTTTTACACATCCTGTGAAGCATCAGTGTTGCTCTAGGGGGTTTACACACTTTTGCTTCACTGTGATCAAGGACTGAGTCCATCAAAAAATTAAAGTCTCCTCCCAATATTATATCATGAGGGGTGCCAGCGGGTTGCAACATCCCTTCAAGATCTGTAAAAAAGCCCTGATCATCAGCATTAGATGCGTAAATATAAGCCAAAATCAACCTTTGCCCTTGAATTTCAACTAACACAATAATGACTCTTCCTAATTTATCTTTAGTCTGTTTGAGACCTTTGAATTGTAGATGTTTACTTATCAATGTAATGACTTCTCTGCTCTTACTTGAGCCAGCACTAAAGAAAACATGTCCACCCCATGTCTTCCCAAATTTTTCAGCTTCCTGCGGGGAGAGATGTGTTTCTTGAAGAAACACTATATCATATTTCTTACGTTTAATAAAAGTAATAACCTTCCTTCTTTTTATGGGGTGCCCCAACCCATTCACATTCCATGTGGAGAGAGATAGTACACTCATATTAACATCTGACATTTTGATATAGAAGAAAAAATAAATTGTGTGTCAAAAACAAAATTATACAGACCACATTCCCCATTAGTAAAACAATCAAACCCAGAACATCCCCCCGAACAAAACAAACAGAAAAAAGAAAAACATGCGCATTAACCCCGCGCACGAAAGCGCCAACCGGCGACAATTGAACGGCCACGAGCCCCCACAACAACTTTGCCATCGGATTGCTCAATTTTGCCTCACAAATTTGTGAGGCAAAATTACATAACAGAAATACATTGTAAAATAAGCCCAGTCAATAGGAAGAATGAACACAAAGAACGTGTAGATTCATTCACAGAACTGTCTTAAAGGTGTGATCTTCCACAAAACAAATTCCAGCTGATATAAAACCATTCAGATTCCTCGGACAGACAAACAAATGTTCAGCAAATCTGTGAGCTGGGACTCTGTGAGCTCGCTCGATTTCCAATTTTTTACCTGTTATGTCAAGCAGACTCGTGAAAAGCTCATCTAAGAATTTCACCATATCTCTGCCCTCCTCATGCTCAGGAATTCCAACAATTCGAACGTTATTCCTGTGGTTTCTATTCTCAAGATCTTCAAGCTTTTCAAGGAGATGTTCCAAATCAACTTTGGTCACTGGCGGATTAGCAGTTAATTCTCTCTCCGAAGACTCCAGACAATCGATTCGTCTCTCAACATCAGTCACTCTTGTAACTAACTCAGAGAATTTTATTTCCATCGCCGTAAACGATCGATGTATTACAGCGAGATCCTCCAAGTCAGCAAGAACCTTCGTCAGCATCACCGACATGTTGGACAACTGACGCTGGATCTCCTCTCCCGCCGCGCCATCCAAATCGAGTCCCCGGTCTGTAGGCCTGTCGGGCTTTCATCCTGAACACGTAAGTGTCTTTTAATGTCTCCAGAGCCCGAGGATTTTGACTTCTTTGCCATGTTTTGCTTCAAAGAGCAAATGTGCAACTGGGTGTATCAAATTTCACCAGACTATAACATGAAAATAATCAAAAAATTTAGCAAAGTGCGCAGAGCTCGTCGCTCAAACATCTGCTTCTTGCATGGCGTCATGTGACCTCTCACAAAAGTAAAGTATGGAGTGCCACAGGGATCAGTTTTAGGGCCTCTGCTTTTCTCCTTATATATGCTTCCCCTGGGAGATATTATCAGGAATCGTGGAATAAGTTTCCACTGTTATGCTGACGATACTCAACTTTATATTTCTTCTAAACCTGATGACATTTCACAATTCTCCAAATTAGCAGAGTGTATCAATGAAATCAAAGATTGGATGGCCAGAAATGTCCTTCTACTCAATTCCGACAAAACAGAGGTACTAATTATTGGACCAAAAACCTCTAAAAAATAAGTCGCTAAAATATAATTTGACTCTCGATGGATGTACTGTTACATCGTCTTCTACAGTGAAGAACTTAGGTGTTATATTTGAAACCAGTCTGTCCTTTTGAAAATCAAATTTCTAATGTTTGTAGAACAGCATTCTTCCACCTCAGAAATATTGCTAAATTACGACACATGCTCTCTGTTGCTGATGCAGAAAAACTAATTCATGCGTTCATGACCTCAAGACTAGATTATTGTAATGCATTACTGGGAGGATGTCCAGCAAGATCAATAAACTTCAATTGGTTCAAAATGCAGCTGTCAGAGTGCTGACTAGAACCAATAAATATGATCATATTAGCCCCATTTTATCATCGTTACATTGGCTTCCTGTTAAATTTCATATTCATTTAAAAATTCTGTTAACTGCATACAAAGCTTTGAATGGTCTGTCTCCACAGTACTTAAGTGATCTTCTGTCACACTGTATTCCATCACGTTCATTACGATCGCAAAATTCTGGCCTGTTAATAGTTCCTAGAATATCAAAATCCACAAAAGGAGGTAGATCCTTTTCCTATTTGTCTCCTAAACTATGGAATAGTCTCCCTAACACAGTTCGAGATGCAGACACGCTCACTCAGTTTAAGTCTAGACTAAAGACTCATATATTTAACTAGACATACACCTAATTTATCCATCAACTCACAATTAGTCTGCTTTAGTTAGGTCTGCCGAACGAAACATCCATCATGATCTATAACTCTGCATAAAATTGAATGGCATCTACAATAATATTATTCTATTTGTTTCCATGTCTCAACCCGAGGTCATCAGAACCGGTCAGATCCAGCTCCGTTTCTGCTTGGTGTCGGACTCCACTGCTACGTGTCTCTGAGTGATGATGACTAAATGCAGCCGGTGCCAGCCAGACATCACTTCAGTCTATTACGATGGACTTCAGAGGATGAACTGATGCCAACTCCAACTGTAAGACATCGGATACTTCATCTGCCACTGCCTGAACCTTGGATTTAGGATGGACCTCACTGAACCTCACCGAAATTACCGACCGGTTGAACTGAGATGCACCTCACTGATCTCTGCCTGCATCACCTTTGTCTATTGATGGACTACACTCTTATAATGGAATACACAGACTATCAATTAATTGCTAGTAAAATCCTTCATCAGCCAACTAACAAAGGACAATGCATCAGTGTGAACTTCTGCAGTTAATCCAGGGTGAACTTCAAAGACATTAGTCATTAATCTTACAGTTCTTACAAAATCTTTGTTTAAACACTGACCCTTAACGCTTACTTAGTTTACTCATTTTAAACCATGACTTCACTGCACATAAATAACTAATATTGTCATTATATTCATGATGTTAGTCAGAGGGGAACTGGCCCCCACAGTGAGTCTGGTTTCTCTCAAGGTTATTTTTCTCCATTAATCAACATCTTATGGAGTTTTGTGTTCCTTGCCACAGTCGCCTTCAACTTGCTCACTGGGGTTATAAATACAATTATTATTGAATTACTTATATTTATACACAATTTACAATCATATTTAATCAAACTACACAAGACATTATAGATATTACAGTTTCATTTTCTGTTAATGCATGATTTTCTGTAAAGCTGCTTTGAAATGATGTGTGTTGTGAAAAGTGATATACAAATAAAAATGACTTGACTTATCTGAGTTACCGTAGACTTTATCAGTTCAAACCAGTCTGGCCATTCTCTGTTGACCTCTCTCATAAACAAGGTGTTTCCATCCACAGAACTGCCGCTCACTGGACGTGTTTTGTTTTTGGCACCATTCTGAGTAAATTCTAGAGACTGTTGTGTGTGAAAATCCCAGAAATACTCAAACCCGCCCATCTGGCATCAACAATCATCCATGCGATTATCTAATCAGCCAATCGTGTGGCAGCAGTGCATAAAATCATGCAGATATAGGTCAGGAGCTTCAGTTAATGTTCACATCAACCATCAGAATAGGGAAGAAATGTGATCTCAGTGATTTGGACCGTGGCATGATTGTTGGTGTCAGATGGGCTGGTTTGAGTATTTCTGTGATTTTCACACACAACAGTCTCTAGAATTTACTCCGAATGGTGCCAAAAACATAAAACATCCAGTGAGCGGCAGTTCTGTGGATGGAAACACCTTGTTGATGAGAGAGGTCAACAGAGAATGGCCAGACTGGTTTGAACTGATAAAGTCTACGGTAACTCAGATAACCACTCTGTACAATTGTGCTGAGAAGAATATCATCTCTGAATGCTGTTCTGAGATGCGGGTTGGTGCTGTTTTGGCGGCACAAGGGGGACCTACACAATATTAGGCAGGTGCTTTTAATGTTGTGGCTGATCGGTGTATATCTACATCAGACAATACAGTCTATATCTGTGTGTGTGTTCACAGCTTAAGATGATCGAGTGCGTGACCTCTGACATGTAAATGGCGTCTAAAGTGCGTGATGCAGTGCTGTGGTACCAGAAGAAGGTGAGACACTCAGATTCATATTTATCTAATAATGTTTCTCCTAACTTCATGTGTTTCATCTGTGTGTGTGCGCGCGTGCGTGTATGTATAACTATGAGTGTGTGTGTGTCTGTGTTTATAACTGTGTGTGTGTGTGTGTAACAGTATGTGTGTGTGTATAACTATGTGTGTGTGTGTGTGTATAACTGTATGAGTGTGTGTATAACTGTATGAGTGTGTGTATAACTATGAGTGTGTGTGTGTCTGTGTTTATAACTGTGTGTGTGTGTGTGTGTAACAGTATGTGTGTGTGTATAACTATGTGTGTGTGTGTGTGTGTGTGTGTGAGTGTGTGTATAACTGTATGAGTGTGTGTATAACTGTATGAGTGTGTGTATAACTATGAGTGTGTGTGTGTCTGTGTTTATAACTGTGTGTGTGTGTGTAACAATATGTGTGTGTGTATAACTGTATGTGTGTGTATGTGTGTGTGTATATAAATGCGTTTGTGTGTGTGTATAACTGTATGAGTGTGTGTATAACTGTATGAGTGTGTGTGTGTGTGTGTGTGTGTGTATAACTATATGAGTGTATGTGTTTGTGTGTGTATAACTCTATGAGTATGTATGTTTGCGTGTGTGTGTATAACTGTATGTGTGTTTGTGTGTGTGTGTGAGTGTGTGTAACTGTATGAGTGTGTGTGTTATACACACTCATACAGTTATACACACAGTTATACACACACACTCACTCACTGTATGGATCGAGTGTTTGGCTCACTGCATGTTTAATGAGAGTGAACTCGTGAATTATTGAGTTGTTTCCACGGTGATGACTTCAGTCCAGCATCGCTGTCTTCACCTCCAGTGTTCAGATGTCACCGCGCTGTGGCACTGATCGCCCTCAGCAACAATCACACCAATCAGCTGTGTCGCTTCAACTCATGGAACACATCCATGTACGGCTGTTGCTGCGCTCATGTTTCTACACAACTACACAAACTCAAAACACTCGCCAGCGGTTCATTCTGATTATCTTCATGTCGTACGTGTTGAAAAATTAACCAAACTAAAAAACTCTCGATGTGACGATCAGTGTGGAGATGAATCTGTCTGTCCGTCCGTCCGTCTTTCATCATGTTGTTTGTGGCATTTCAGTCTTTATTTGTGTTTGTATTAAATGTGACACTATTATAATTTTTATTCCGATAATCACTTAAGTGAGTCTGTACACACACACACACACACACACACACACACACATCATCATCATGACTTCTTATTTAATACTTATAAACATTTCTAATACGGTCTATTAATCTGTATTAAATTGTAGGCCTATGTGTACACATTATCACTTCAAATATATGAAAATATTACATTGATAGGTAACAGCCTCATTATTTGGTATGAATTCATTAAATTATAATATTTGTCATGAAAGGATGATACACACAGTATAATGTTTGTGTTATTAAAAATAATTACTTCATAAAGGTAAACAAAAGATCACCCATGCTTGTGTTTCACAGTTTGATGTGTGTGTTTTAGATCGGTGCGTATGATCAGCAGATATGGGAGAAATCAGTAGAACAGCGCGAGATCAAGGTAACGTGTCAATCTTTATTTCACTTTCTCTCGTGTTTCTTTTATTCTTCATTCTGTTCGAGTGTCTACATGAATATGAAGCACTTTGGTGTCCCTTGACTTTTTTTTTATAGCATTAAAAGTCCCAAATCTCATATTTTGTTTGTGAAAACTATTAGATATGTTAGATAACACAGTTAACTTGTCAAACAATTACAGAAATGAGGGTTTTAAACTGTATTTAAACATCTCAAATTGTGGTAACAGACTTGCAACAATTGTAAACTTCATCTAAAATAAAAATAAATAAAAACAATACAGCTCATAAGATATTTAATTAGACCTCTTTAGATCCGGAAGATCAACAGTATTCTGTGTTTAAGTGACTCTCCACTGACACTGCTGGAAAAGTTTGTTGAATTTTATTTTTTATTTTTAAGACTTTCATGCCCTGTATTGTGTCCCATTTGTGGAAAGTGCCGTGTGAGTGTGTGATTGTGAGGGTGTGAGGGTGAGTGTGAGTGTGTGTGTGTGTGTGTGTGTGTGTGTGTGTGTGTGAGTGTGAGTGTGAGGGTGAGGGGGTGAGGGTGTGAGGGTGAGGGTGAAGGTGAGTGTGTGTGTGTGTGTGTGTGTGTGTGTGTGTGAGTGTGAGGGTGAGGGGGTGAGGGGGTGAGGGTGAAGGTGAGTGTGTGTGTGTGTGTGTGTGTGTGTGAGTGTGAGGGTGAGGGTGTGAGGGTGAGTGTGAGTGTGAGTGTGAGGGTGTGAGGGTGAAGGTGAGTGTGAGGGTGAGGGTGAGGGTGAGTGTGAGTGTGAGGGTGTGAGGGTGAGGGTGAGGGTGAGGGTGTGAGTGTGAGGGTGTGAGGGTGAGTGTGAGGGTGAGTGTGAGGGTGAGTGTGAGTGTGAGGGTGTGAGGGTGAGTGTGAGGGTGAGGGTGTGAGGGTGAGTGTGTGAGGGTGAGGGTGTGAGTGTGAGTGTGTGAGTGTGAGTGTGAGGGTGAGGGTGTGAGTGTGAGGGTGAGGGTGTGAGGGTGAGGGTGAGGGTGAGTGTGAGGGTGTGAGTGTGAGGGTGAAGGTGTGAGGGTGAGTGTGAGTGTGTGAGTGTGAGGGTGAGGGTGTGAGTGTGAGGGTGAGGGTGTGAGGGTGAGGGTGTGAGGGTGAGTGTGAGTGTGAGGGTGTGAGTGTGAGGGTGAAGGTGTGAGGGTGAGTGTGAGGGTGAGGGTGAGGGGGTGAGGGTGAAGGTGAAGGTGAGTGTGTGTGTGTGTGTGTGTGTGTGTGTTTAGACTGAACTCGAACAAGGTCACATCAGACAATATCATGAGGGTTTATAACTGAATGTTGACTTGAGTTTTGATTGAATGTCACTCTAAACTAAAGACAGATATTAAAGGGACAGTTCACCCAAAAATGAAAATTCTCTCATCATTTACATCATTTAAGATTTTTAGAAGAATATTTCAGCCCTCTTCTAAAAAGCTTCATGTGTGTTCTGCAGAAGAAGAAAGTCATACACATCTGGGACTGCGTGAGGGCGAGTAAATGATGAGAGAATTTTCATTTTTGGGTGAACTGTCCCTTTAAGCAATGATAATTCTGTCATCATATACTCACCCTCATGTCAATATATGTGGAAATATGTAACAGTGAATTTGATTTGAAATTGGATTGAAATATTTTTTTGTTTGTTTATTTGTTTGTTTTGGTAAAGTCGGACTAACAGACCTTGATGATAATGTAATTGTAGCTCTGGTTCGTCCAGCATGTTTACATGTTAATCAGACCACAGTTGGCCATGGCATTTTGCACATGTGTATTTAACACTTCCTTCCTGTTACTATTAAAAATAACTGCATGTAAATGTGACTCAGAGCACACCTGCTGTTTCTAATAAAGCAAGAAGCCATCAGACGGCACATGTTAGTGATTTTACCAGCTTATATAGTCTCCTACCTCACTGCTTTTTTAAAATCACAACGTCAGTAATATGAGAAAAGACACCCATGTTCAATAAATATTTCTGTGAATTAGTGTTAATATTGGAGAAAATTATTGTTTGACCAAGTAATATGATTCATAAGAGTAACTGTCGGCTTTTGTTTGTATGAGAGTGCTTTCACACTTGGTTTGATTGCTTGGACTGACCCGATTTCATTTCCCCCCTCCCCCGCTGGTCTCTGTTCACATCATATTTTTTCTGTCCGAACCGCAGTGCGACTACGCCATCAACGTGAGGACAAGCGGCAGCTGTTTACTACTGTAACTAGGTAACAACTCAAGAAGACATCAGCTCCGCTGTGTTATTGAAGTATTTATCTCTTTGGATTTACCACCAAAACTTTACATGCACAAAACGACAATTATGTTTTCTGCCATGGATTCATTGAATGTGCAATAATGTGAAATGTTAGCGTTTGTCTGCCGCGAGCCCGTGGATGTGTGGAGAATGTGAGCTGCTCTCTGGAGGTGATTTATTTGGACACAAGCTGGTGTGAGAAATTCATTAAACAATAATAATTGTGATCGGGAGCCTGCAAAGACGCAAATTATACGTCATCAATAGCAGTTCACTTCCACGATTTGGTTCATATTAGCAGCGAACCACACCAGAGTTCACATGAACCGTACCCGGTAAATGATTCTCATTTGTGAGTCGTTTTGGATAAAAGCTTCTGCTAAATGAATAAATGGAGAAATTTTATACTTCAATGATGAATGTCAGATTGATTCTCGTTGTTTTGAGGAGTCGTTGAATATTATTGATGAGAAACTGACAGGAGTCTGCTGTGGATTATAAACAGGTCGGGTGATTGATGTTAGATTGATGTGACTGCTGAAAAAGCTGCTTTGGATTGTTGTAAAAATCATTTCTTTATTGCAGTCTGTTCAAATGCTCATGATTTCAGTACTGAAACTCCTGTGATATTTAATTGTGTGTTTACACGCATGATTTTTACCTGACCTCATGTTAATGTTCTCATATGACGCACAACTGTCTGTTTCTCTGTCTGATGCGTTTCTGTCCGTCTCTCTGTCTGATGTGTTTCTGTCCGTCTCTCTGTCTGATGCGTTTCTGTCCGTCTCTCTGTCTGATGCGTTTCTGTCCTTCTCTCTGTCTGATGCGTTTCTGTCCTTCTCTCTGTCTGATGTGTTTCTGTCCGTCTCTCTGTCTGATGTGTTTCTGTCCGTCTCTCTGTCTGATGTGTTTCTGTCCGTCTCTCTGTCTGATGTGTTTCTGTCCTTCTCTCTGTCTGATGCGTTTCTGTCCTTCTCTCTGTCTGATGCGTTTCTGTCCTTCTCTCTGTCTGATGTGTTTCTGTCCTTCTCTCTGTCTGATGCATTTCTGTCCGTCTCTCTGTCTGATGCGTTTCTGTCCGTCTTTCTGTCTGATGTTTTTCTGTCTGTCTCTCTGTCTGATGCGTTTCTGTCCATCTTTCTGTCTGGTGTTTTTCTGTCTGTCTCTCTGTCTGATGCGTTTCTGTCCATCTTTCTGTCTGATGCATTTCTGTCCGTCTCTCTGTCTGATGCATTTCTGTCCGTCTTTCTGTCTGATGTTTTTCTGTCTGTCTCTCTGTCTGATGCGTTTCTGTCCATCTTTCTGTCTGATGCATTTCTGTCCGTCTTTCTGTCTGATGTTTTTCTGTCTGTCTCTCTGTCTGATGCGTTTCTGTCCATCTTTCTGTCTGATGCATTTCTGTCTGTCTCTCTGTCTGATGCGTTTCTGTCCATCTTTCTGTCTGGTGTTTTTCTGTCTGTCTCTCTGTCTGATGCATTTCTGTCCGTCTTTCTGTCTGATGTGTTTCTGTCTGTCTCTCTGTCTGATGCGTTTCTGTCCATCTCTCTGTCTGATGCATTTCTGTCTGTCTCTCTGTCTGATGTGTTTCTGTCTGTCTCTCTGTCTGATGCATTTCTGTCCGTCTTTCTGTCTGATGTTTTTCTGTCTGTCTCTGTCTGATGTGTTTCTGTCCATCTCTCTGTCTGATGCATTTCTGTCCGTCTTTCTGTCTGATGTTTTTCTGTCTGTCTCTCTGTCTGATGCATTTCTGTCTGTCTCTCTGTCTGATGTTTTTCTGTCTGTCTCTCTGTCTGATGTTTTTCTGTCCATCTCTCTGTCTGATGCATTTCTGTCTGTCTCTCTGTCTGATGTTTTTCTGTCTGTCTCTCTGTCTGATGCATTTCTGTCTGTCTCTGTCTGATGTGTTTCTGTCCATCTCTCTGTCTGATGCATTTCTGTCCGTCTTTCTGTCTGATGTGTTTCTGTCTGTCTCTCTGTCTGATGCGTTTCTGTCCATCTCTCTGTCTGATGCATTTCTGTCTGTCTCTCTGTCTGATGTTTTTCTGTCTGTCTCTCTGTCTGATGCATTTCTGTCCGTCTTTCTGTCTGATGTTTTTCTGTCTGTCTCTCTGTCTGATGTTTTTCTGTCTGTCTCTCTGTCTGATGCGTTTCTGTCCATCTTTCTGT
>NC_059390.1:82500-90000 GCF_019703515.2 Myxocyprinus asiaticus
GTCAGTGATCGTGCAGATTTCATTGCTGCCATTGAAACACACCAGAACTTTCTTCAGTCATCTCAAACACTCAGGAATTGTAGAATTGTGATTTCCAGGCCTAGAAAAGTCAGGAAAATTAATAAAATCCTAAAAAGTCATGGACATTTTTATAGGGACTACATGTGTTTCTAGTAACTCTGGGCTCTAAAATATTTCGTGGCGAGATATCGCTGTTATCTTTAGAAAATTATTTGTAAAATTTCTTATCCAGTAATGCATGTTGATTGATGAAACCCTGAATTGAGAACTGAATGACCGTCACTGATGCTGTCAGACTTTTGAACTGTAAATGTTTTTGTTTGATTTTATTCTCAGATTGATTTTTTTCACTAGAAAATTGGATTTTTGTAGCCTTTTCATTTGCCTCGTGTTTCAAATTCTGCACAGTTAAATTGAGCGTAATGTTACTATTTTCCAAAACCACTGTGACTTTAAATTCACTGATTGTATTGGATGTGGCCGCACGTGCTGCTGTCGAGCTGATCTTACGGCACATGCTGGAACAGAAGCTTTACGTCCTGTAGTAGCAGTCGCTGTTTTTCCAGCAGGTCTAAAAAGTCAAAGCTGTCGGTGGATAAATCTACAGAGACGGATAACGGTTACGTGTCTCTGGATGGTCGAGTCACCAGTAAAAGCAGCGAGGAGGGTTTACAGCTGCACGAACCGCACTGCGACCTGCTGCGACCCGACAACACATGCTGGAACCTGCAGCACACCAGAAACAACCTGAAACTGCCCCCTACAGGACAGGTATCAGCGCATACATAACACAAATACTCAAACAAACACTCACACAACACACACAAACACAACACAAACAAACACACACACACACTCACACAACACACACAACACACACAAACACAACACTCACACACACTCAAACAAACACTCACACAACACACACAACACAAACAAACACACACACACACTCAAACAAACACACACACAACACACACAAACACAACACTCACACACACTCAAACAAACACTCACACAACACACACAACACACACAAACACAACACTCACACACACTCAAACAAACACTCACACAACACACACAAACACAACACACACAAACACAACACAAACAAACACAACACAAACAAACACACACACACACTCAAACAAACACTCACACAACACACACAACACAACACACACAAACACAACACACACACAACACACACACACATTAAATCAAACACTCACACAACACACACAAACACAACACACACAAACACAACACAAACAAACACACACACACACTCAAACAAACACTCACACAACACACACAAACACAACACACACAAACACAACACAAACAGACACAACACAAACAAACACACACACACACACTCAAACACACACACACAACACAAACACAACACACACAAACACAACACAAACAAACACTCACACAACACACACAAACACAACACAAACAAACACACACACACACTCAAACAAACACTCACACAACACACACAACACAACACACACAAACACAACACACACACACACAAACACAACACACACACACACTCAAACAAACACTCACACAACACACACAACACAACACAAACAAACACAACACACACACACACTCAAACAAACACTCACACAACACACACAAACACACACACAACACACTCAAACACACACAACACAACACACTCAAACACACACACACAACACAAACACAACACACAAACACACACACACACACAAACACAACACACTCAAACACACACACACAACACAAACAAACACACACACACACTCAAACAAACACTCACACAACACACACAAACAAACACACACACACACTCAAACAAACACTCACAACACATACAACACAACACACACAAACACAACACAAACACACACACACACACACTCAAACAAACACTCACACAACACACACAAACAAACACACACACACACTCAAACAAACACTCACACAACACATACAACACAACACACACAAACACAACACAAACACACACACACACACACTCAAACAAACACTCACACAACACACACAACACAACACACACAAACACAACACAAACAAACACACATACACTCAAACAAACATACACACAAACACAACACAAACAAACACACACGCACACACTCAAACAAACACTCACACAACACACACAAACACAACACAAACAAACACACACCACACACTCAAACACTCACACACAAACACAACACACACACAAACACAACACAAACAAACACACACACTCAAACAACACAAACACAACACAAACAAACACACACACTCAAACACTCACACAACACAAACACACACACACACACACACACTCAAACAAACACTCACACACACACACACAAAAACAACACACACACACTCAAACAAACACTCACACACAAACACAACACACACACTCAAACAAACACACACACACACAAACACAACACACACAAACACAACACAACACACTCAAACAAACACACACACAAACACACACACAAACACAACACACTCAAACAAACACACACACAACACAACACAAACATAACACACACAAACACACACCACACAACACACTCAAACACACACACACAACACAACACACACACACACAGGTCTGGAATCACAAGGAATTTAACGATTCTAGTTTCAGTCATGATCCATTCATTCTTTTAGTACTTTTCAAGAAACTCTCCCCAACAAGTTATCCTAAAGAATGGTAAACAAAAACAATAACTTTTGGTGGCGTATGTTATTTACTTATAATTAAAGTGGCATTTTACTACAAAACTCTGTAGTTAATGTGTATATTTAAACTTGTTTTCATATGATCTTAAAGTCAGTAATTAAACTGATGACTCATTTGTGAGTTTTCTTGACTTATTCTTTAAAGACCAGACTTATGAAGAGACATTTGTTCACAAATCAGACTTGTGTGTTTGTTGTGTGTCCAGTGAATATGTAATATGAAGGTATTAGAGCTCTTGCACAGGAAACACTGTCAGAGTATTTTAGTTCAGTGTTCCACCTGCATCAGAAGAGCCATTAACAGAACTGAACGTCAGAAATGTATTTTTTAAAGAACAGCGCTCTTGATACTCTACACACGTTAAGCAGCGTGTTTTTATTGTGTAGTGTCTGTCAGAGGCTGCGGTTCCTCGCGGTGTGAAGAACATTTCTGATGAAGCGTCCAGTGAAGAAGATCCAGATAACTACAGCACCCTCCGCAGCAAGACCAGCGACTGCACACTGCGCAACAGAAAAGCTGATCATTACAAAAAACACACGTACACAACTGAGGTAAGCACACACACACACACACACACACACACACTGGTTTGTTTCAGGACTTCCATACCTGGATAATGATATGTTCTAACCTCTACACCTGTACACGTCACTATCACTCAGTTCTGCTTTATTTCTCTTGTTCGTCTCAGGAAATACTCAAGTCCGGCACCAGCTGCAGTTCTCACTGTTCCAGCTCGCGGACGCAGGATTCAGAGAGCGCACGCCACGAGTCTGAGACTGAAGACGTGTTGTGGGAAGATTTCCTGCACTGCGCCGAGTGTCGCTCGTCCTGCACCAGTGAGACGGACGCGGACGGATCGGCCGTCTGTTCCTCGTCCAAGAAAGAGTTCAGAGACGATCCGTTTCATCAGGTGCGTTCAACACACGAAATGACCGTAACACAACAAAACATCACCAGTGCAGTTGACTTGTCATTTATATTTTCATCTTTAGCTGAACAACAAAGAACAGTTAAAATCATAAATTCAAATTGTGTTTTCATTTGTTAGCAATATAAAGTAATGTGTGGAAACTGTCCAACAGTGTGACTTTGAGGAAATACGATTACCTTAGAAAAGTTGAAAAGAAACGACAATGTTTTTAAGTATTGAGTGCTGTGAGTGACTCTTAAAATCTATTTCTTATTGGAATCCTTGAAAAAGTTGTTCATGAGAAATCCAACAGGAAATAAAAAAGATATTTTTAAGCTAGTGATGTGACAGAGTTTTCAAAAGTATCCTCGAATATGTACATAATTGATCTTATTGATTATTGATTGCTCTATTAAATACAGAAGTTGACATGCTTGTGTTTGGTGAAGTAAATGTGTTGAACTTCATGGACAGATATTCGTGTGTGTGTGTGTGTGTGTGTCATAAAGGGTCACGCGCCGTGGCTGCACAGTTCAAACCCCGGACTGGAGCGCGTCAGCGCCATCGTGTGGGAGGGAAACGAGTGTAAGAAAGCCGACATGTCTGTGCTGGACATCAGCGGAATGATCATGAACAAAGTGAGTCTGAATCAAATGATGGTGAACAGAGTGAGTCTGAATCAAATGATCGTGAACAGAGTCTGAATCAAATAATGGTGAACAAAGTGAGTCTGAATCAAATGATTGTGAACAGAGTCTGAATCAAATGATCGTGAACAAAGTGAGTCTGAATCAAATGATCGTGAACAAAGTGAGTCTGAATCAAATGATGGTGAACAAAGTGAGTCTGAATCAAATGATGGTGAACAGAGTCTGAATGAAATGATGGTGAACAAAGTGAGTCTGAATCAAATGATCGTGAACAAAGTGAGTCTGAATCAAATGATGGTGAACAGAGTGAGTCTGAATCAAATGATGGTGAACAGAGTGAGTCTGAATCAAATGATGGTGAACAGAGTGAGTCTGAATCAATTGATCATGAACAAAGTGAGTCTGAATCAAATGATCGTGAACAGAGTGAATCTGAATCAAATGATCGTGAACAGAGTGAGTCTGAATCAAATGATCGTGAACAAAGTGAGTCTGAATCAAATGATGGTGAACAGAGTGAGTCTGAATCAAATGATGGTGAACAGTGAGTCTGAATCAAATGATCGTGAACAGATTCTGAATCAAATGATGGTGAACAAAGTGAGTCTGAATCAAATGATGGTGAACAAAGTGAGTCTGAATCAAATGATCGTGAACAGAGTGAGTCTGAATCAAATGATGGTGAACAGATTCTGAATCAAATGATCGTGAACAGATTCTGAATCAAATGATGGTGAACAAAGTGAGTCTGAATCAAATGATCGTGAACAGAGTGAGTCTGAATCAAATGATGGTGAACAGATTCTGAATCAAATGATCGTGAACAGATTCTGAATCAAATGATCGTGAACAGATTCTGAATCAAATGATCGTGAACAGAGTGAGTCTGAATCAAATGATGGTGAACAGATTCTGAATCAAATGATCGTGAACAGATTTTGAATCAAATGATGGTGAACAAAGTGAGTCTGAATCAAATGATCATGAACAGAGTGAGTCTGAATCAAATGATCGTGAACAGAGTGAGTCTGAATCAAATGATCGTGAACAAAGTGAGTCTGAATCAAATGATCGTGAACAAAGTGAGTCTGAATCAAATGATCGTGAACAGAGTGAGTCTGAATCAAATGATGGTGAACAAAGTGAGTCTGAATCAAATGATCATGAACAAAGTGAGTCTGAATCAAATGATCGTGAACAGAGTGAGTCTGAATCAAATGATCGTGAACGGAGTGAGTCTGAATCAAATGATCGTGAACAGAGTGAGTCTGAATCAAATGATCGTGAACAAAGTGAGTCTGAATCAAATGATGGTGAACAGAGTGAGTCTGAATCAAATGATGGTGAACAGAGTGAGTCTGAATCAAATGATGGTGAACAGAGTGAGTCTGAATCAAATGATGGTGAACAGTGAGTCTGAATCAAATGATCGTGAACGGAGTGAGTCTGAATCAAATGATCGTGAACGGAGTGAGTCTGAATCAAATGATCGTGAACAGTGTGAGTCTGAATCAAATGATCATGAACAGAGTGAATCTGAATCAAATGATCATGAACAGAGTGAATCTGAATCAATTGATCATGAACAAAGTGAGTCTGAATCAAATGATCATGAACAGAGTGAATCTGAATCAAATAAAGTCATTAGATGGCGCTTCCAGTATGCTCTGTGTGACATCACTTCCTGTGTTTGGCAGGTGAATCTGTACACTCCGGGGATCGGCTATCAGATCTTTGGGAATCTGGTGTCTGTGGCTCTGGGTTTGACTCCATTTGCGTTCAGATTGTTCCAGTATAAAGATGCAGAGCAGCTGTCGTCGCTGTCGGCCGTTGAGGTCGTGTCCATCGCCTTCGGCTCCTCGGGTGACGTCCTGGTGATCGTCATGGTGACTGTAAGCTGTGTGGTGCGTGTGTGTCTCATCTGGCTGTTCTTCTTCCTGCTCAGTGTCGCAGAGAGAACTTACAAGCAGGTGAGCAGCAGCGTTCATGAAACAAATCCATACAACTGAACATCTGTCAACAGCATTTGTGACAATGTCCATTACAACAGAAAAACATTTGGACTCGTCCCTCTCTTTGACAAAGTGATAAATGACAGGTTAAAGTGTGATTGAATCACTCAGTCGCTGTCTGTGTGAAATTATTAACAAAATTTCAACTCTTTTCTTGATTAAGATTAGCCAGTAAAGGGACGTGATGTAAATAATGAACATTATAATTCAAGTGTTTGAGTTGTGTGGAAGGCAGCACATCATCACTAAGACGTCTCTGATAATGATGTTTTAGCGGCTGTTGTTTGCAAAGCTGTTCGGTCACTTGACGTCGGCGCGGAGAGCCAGAAAATCTGAAGTGCCTCATTTCCGTCTGAAGAAGGTGCAGAATATAAAGATGTGGCTTTCACTGCGTTCTTACCTGAAGGTACAACATTTCCTGCATTCCTGTGATTGTGTAACTGACATGATTTCTCATATAAATCAGCTGTTTTCATATCTCTGTAGAGACGAGGTCCTCAGCGCTCTGTGGATGTGATCGTGTCCTCTGCGTTTCTTCTGACTCTGTCTGTGGTGTTTATCTGCTGCGCTCAGGTCAGTTACAGTGAGCTCAAGTGTTTGTTCACTAAAGTCATTTAAAATGTCACTGAATTAGATACAAAATATAAAAGCAAGTGTGATCTGCCTGTCAGAAGCTGCTGGATCTATTCTCAGAATGGACTTCTGCTCCGTGACTTTGAATGAACTGGTTTAGTGGATGTCTGAAGTCAGTTTCGCACTGGTGGAGTTCAGCACTTTCACTAACACACACACTAGTTGTCTCATTTTGAATGTTGGTGCTGAGTAGAACGGGTCCTTTGTGGGCAGCAGTATACCGGGCGTCCTCCACTTGGAATTAACTTTGATTAAACGAGACGGTCTTCACAGGACAAGCGGAAACAAAACGCATCATGGTTGCTATGACAGCACGCATCGCCCTGCACGAGCGCTCTGAGTGAGAAGAGAACATCTGAGGTCAACTGTAGGAGAGTTATAACGATGTAGAGAGGAAAGAAAATAGATTTTGCAGCTACACTTTTATATTTACTTTATATATTTTTATCATTTTACATATTATATATTTCACTCCTGTCTACAGAGGTA
>NC_059390.1:95000-107500 GCF_019703515.2 Myxocyprinus asiaticus
CTTACTAGTACAGTTCACAGAGTGCTAGATGGTGCTGGGAAATATAATCTTGAATTCATGATTGCCAAGGAGACTGTTGATGTTAAGGTTTATAGTAAAAAAGGACTTAAATATTGATCTGTTATTCACACACATCTATCATATGACTTCAGAAGACATGGATTAAACCACTGGAGTCTTATGGATTACTTTTATGCTGCCTTTATGTGCTTTTTGGAGCTTCAAAGTTCTGGTCACCATTCACTTGCATTGTATGGACCTACAGAGCTGAAATATTCTTCTAAAAATCTTCATTTGTGTTCTGCAGAAGAAAGAAACTCATACACATCTGGGATGACATGAGGATGAGTAAATGATGAGAGAATTTTCATTTTTGGGTGAACTGTCCCTTTAATTGTTTACTCCCTAAAGATTTGTTTAGTAAAGATTTACAATCATTTAAGGAAATATATATGGATACAGTGTGGATCAAGCTTAAATGTCCTTTGTGACTTCACCCATATTCACCCTCAATTTGCAACATTTACAATCCACATTAAACATGAAAATATCACTAGATAGAGAAAACACTGCCATGAGAAATGTAATGTTACACTTTATATTACAACAGTGAACATAAAAAAATACTAAAACTAAAATAAAAACGAACTAATCTGAAACTACAAAACTCTGAGAAAACTAAAACTAACAGACAAACTGTGAAAACTCACAATGTCAAATTGAATATTAAATAGAAATAAAAACTATAATTGTACTAGTGTCACTGATCCACCGTGTGTGTTAGTGTGAATGAGTCTTCATGTTTCTGTCTGTTTTGTTCACAGCTGTGGAAGATCAAATCATGAAGTCCGTCTGCAGATTTCAGCTTCCTGACAATGAACTCTGACCCTGTTGTCAGGACGTATCAGAGTGACTGTGTTACGTTTCACTTGTGCAATTCACTCACTTATTTATTTGACCCTTTCAGTGTTTTTATACTCAAGTATTTGTTTTAGCTGTTACAATTGTTTTTAGGATTGTTGCTCTGGATGAGAAGTTCTCATCAGACTGTGACGTCAACATTCACCCAGTTACACACGTGTGGTTTAATCTATACAGTCGCAGCAGATACTTAAGATCATCTGCACATTGAGAGTAAAATCTGACGGTGTAATTCAATGAAACCAAAAGTTCTAAGAGAAATTGAAAAAGAGTTTTGGGTGAGAGTGACACACACACAGCTGGAATAGTCTAAAGCGAGAATACTGTCATGTGTGTGTGAGTGTGATTGTGTGTGTGTTGTGTGTGAGTGTGTGTGGGAGTGTGTATGTGTTGTGTGTGTGTGTGTGTGAGAGTGTGTATGTGTTGTGTGTGTGTGTGTGAGAGTGTGTATGTGTTGTGTGTGTGTGTGTGTGTGTGAGAGTGTGTATGTGTTGTGTGTGTGTGTGTGAGAGTGTGTATGTGTTGTGTGTGTGTGTGTGTGTGAGAGTGTGTATGTGTTGTGTGTATGTGTTGTGTGTGTGAGAGTTTGTGTGTGTGTGTGTGAGAGAGTGTGTATGCGTTGTGTGTGTGTGTGTGTGTGAGAGTGTGTATGTGTTGTGTGTGTGAGAGTGTGTATGTGTTGTGTGAGTGTGTGTATGTGTTGTGTGTATGTGTGTGTGTGTGTGTGAGAGTGTGTATGTGTTGTGTGTGTGTGTGTGAGAGTGTGTATGTGTTGTGTGTGTATGTGTGAGAGTGTGTATGTGTTGTGTGTGTGTGAGTGTGTATGTGTTGTGTGTGTGTGTGAGAGTGTGTATGTGTTGTGTGAGAGTGTGTATGTGTTGTGTGTGTGTGTATGTGTTGTGTGTGTCGTATGTGTTGTGTGTGTGTGTGTGTGAGAGAGTATGTATGTGTTGTGTGTGTGTGTATGTGTTGTGTGTGTGTGTGAGAGTGTGTATGTGTTGTGTGTGTGTGTGTGTGTGAGTGTGTGTATATGTTGTGTGTGTGAGAGTGTGTATGTGTTGTGTGTGTGTGTGTGTGTGTGGGAGAGTGTGTATGTATGTGTGTTTGAGAGTGTGTGTGTGTGTGTGAGTGTGTATGTGTGTGTGTGAGAGTGTGTGTGTTGTGTGTATGTGTTGTGTGTATGTGTGTGTGAGTGTGTGTGAGTGTGTATGTGTTGTGTGTATGTGTGTGTGTGTGTGTTGTGTGTATGTGTGTGTGAGAGTGTATGTGTATGTGTTGTGTGTATGTGTGTGTGTGAGTGTGTATGTGTTGTGTGTATGTGTGTGTGAGAGTGTGTGTGTGTGTGAGTGTGTATGTGTGTGTGTGTGTGTGTGTGAGTGTGAGTGTGTGTTATCAGGGTTAGTGAGCTGATCTGTTAGTGTAAATCTAGTCTTCATCACAAGATGTTTTTAAGAGTTTGTTTGAATGACGGTCTAAAGAGTTTTTCAGCAATAACTGTCAGTGAGTTTCTGCTTGAAATGAATGTGTCTGTAGATGATTTTGGTGCTTCATGTCTTCTGTAACTGACACACACTCCATGGGTCTGTTTAAGTGTGTGTGTGTGTGTTTTCTCAGAAGTGTCCCGCTGCAGTAGGAACACATCAAAATGTGCACTTTAAAGCAGAAAATGTTACGTTTCAATGTCTAAAGCATCTCAGTGTTTTGTGTGTAATGTGGACGGTCAGCAATACGACCAAAGTGTTTTTATATTTTTCCTGCATATGAATGTATTTAGAAGAGACTTGTTACTCTTTGGTTCGTAAAGAGGATTTGTATTTTGTGTGTGTGATTTTGTTGCTGTTTTTGGCTTTAATTCAAATAGACGCTCACATTTCTGTATTTATGGGAGAACAATGTTACAAAAAAAGCACTTTGAGGAAAAAGAGAAATCTGGAAAAACTCAGTGTCTCATTTACTCTTCAGAGTGAATATTGTTTTTTTATTGAAAAATGCTTTTCATCTGGTCTGTTTTTGTTTCTGATGAGTTTGAAAGTGCTGTAATTTCTTAATTTCCACAGACAGAATGAAGATTTGGCCAGACGACACTCGACTCGTGACTATAGTGTGTGTGTGGGATCATTGTTATACCTTAAATGTCCTCTGTACAAAAATTAAACTCATGACATGCTATTTTTGCTCAGACAACCAAACATTTAACGACCCAAACTGAGAACAAATGATTGAACAAGAACCATAAATAAAGTTTGTCAATACGCCCCACCAGAGCAAATATCTGGACTGTTCACACACGCTGTAATTTAATTATGGGGAATGTTTGGCAATTCATATTTTACAGTAGCCTCTACAAATATACACATATATATTTTGATTAACTGTTGACATTTGGGTTCATAGATGTTACACTGGTGTGTTTCATCATAACATCAGTAATCACATCATTAAAATCATGTAATTTATGTCTCCTGATTGGAAACTTTCCAAAACAATTCACAGAATTAATTTGATTAAAATAATTGTAATTAGTAAGATGTCAGGCTTCATGACAGACATGAATGCAATATGAGATGTGTACGGTATAAATAAGATGAAGCTCAAACTACTTGTTAAGGTCCAGTATCATTTATCAGCGTGTTTCATACACTTCTATCACTTTATTTGTTTGGGAAAAAGACAGAAGACACGGCTGTTAGCTCAGATGTTAGAAAAAGACAAAGCAGCGATAGCATCTGACCATTGTTATTTGGATAAAATATTATTATTTAGCATATTATCTGTAAAATTATGACTATATGAAGAAGCTCTTATTTAATATGATTATTTTGTATCGACTGTTTCAGTCCTGCTGTAGGTTTGTGTTCTTTCTGCAATTTATTTTATTTAAATTTAAGTAGATGCTTCATGTTTTCACCAGCAGTTTATACATACAGTTGAAGTCAGAAGTTTACATACACTTATGTTGAAGTCATTAAAACTCTTTTTTTAACCACTCAACAGATTTAATATTGGCAAACTACAGTTTTGGCGAGTTGTTTAGGACATCTACTTTGTGCATGACACGAGTAATTTATCCAACAATTGTTTACAGACAGATTGTTTCACTTTTAATTGACTATATCACAATTCCAGTGGGTCAGAAGTTTACATACACTAAGTTAACTGTGCCTTTAAGCTGCTTGGAAAATTCCAGAAAATGATGTCAAGCCTTTAGACAATTAGACAATTAGCTTCTGATAGGAGGTGTACTGAATTGGAGGTTTATCTGTGGATGTATTTTAAGGCCTACCTTCAAACTCAGTGCCTCTTTGTTTGACATCACGGGAAAATCAAAACAAATCAGACAAGACCTCAGAAAAAAAACTGTGGACCTCCACAAGTCTGGTTCATCCTTGGGAGCAATTTCCAAACACCTGAAGGTACCACATTCATCTGTACAAACAATAGTACGCAAGTATAAACACCATGGGACCACACAGCCATCATACCGCTCAGGAAGGAGACGCATTCTGTCTCCTAGAGATGAACGTAGTTTGGTGCGAAAAGTGCAAATCAATCCCAGAACAACAGCAAAGGACCTTGTGAAGATGCTGGAGGAAACAGGTAGACGAGTATCTATATCCACAGTAAAACGAGTCCTATACTGACATAATCTGAAAGGCTGCTCAGCAAGGAAGAAGCCACTGCTCCAAAACTGCCATAAAAAAGCCAGACTACAGTTTGCAAGTGCACATGGGGACAAAGATCTTACTTTTGGAAGAAATGTCCTCTGATCTGATGAAACAAAAATGGAACTGTTTGGCCATAATGACCATCGTTATGATTGGAGGAAAAAGGGTGAGGCTTGCAAGCCGAAGAACACCATCCCAACTGTGAAGCATGGGGGTGGCAGCATCATGTTGTGGGGGTGCTTTGCTGCAGGAGGGACTGCTGCACTTCACAAAATAGATGGCATCATGAGGAAGGAAAATTATGTGGATATATTGAAGCAACATCTCAAGACATCAGCCAGGAAGTTAAAGCTCGGACGCAAATGGGTCTTCCAAATGGACAATGACCCCAAGCATACCTCCAAAGTTGTGGTGAAATGTCTTAAAGACAACAAAGTCAAGGTATTGGAGTGGCCATCACAAAGCCCTGACCTCAATCCGAGGAGGTCTACAAACCTGACTCAGTTACACCAGTTCTGTCTGGAGGAATGGGACAAAATTCCAGTAGTTTATTGTGAGAAGCTTGTGGAAGGATACCCAAAACATCTGACCCAAGTTAAACAATTTAAAGGCAATGATACCAAATACTAACAAAGTGTATGTAAACTTCTGACCCACTGGGAATGTGATGAAAGAAATAAAAGCTGAAATAAATCATTCTTTCTACTATTATTCTGACATTTCACATTCTTAAAATAGTGATCCTAACTGACCTAAGACAGGGAATGTTTTCTACGATTAAATGTCAGGAATTGTGAAAAACTGAGTTTAAATGTATTTGGCTATATATTATTTTTTGTCCTGATTTTCACCAGCAGATGGCATAGTTTGACCATTAAACAGTATATTTACTGTAGTAATTTATTTTATGTAACGTAGGCCTAATGTAGATGTGTTTCATGTTTTTCACCAGTAGTTTGACCATTGGGAAAGCTTTAGTGTACTTAATTACATTTTTATAATGCGCTTCCTGTTTTTCACCAAGAGATGGTATAGTTTTACCATTGTTATTTGTATTAAATATTATCCCTGAGGACATCATCTGTAAAGTTTTAACATTTTAAACCACTTGAACTCATCACATTATTTATGCATCACTTACCAAGTTCAAATGAAGCAATAAAAAATGACCAACTTATTAAACCAGCACATTTAATGTATGCAAATGAGTAGAGATCTGATTAGTAAAATCTAGGAAGTGTTATTAGTCAAAACATTATCCATGATTGTGAAAAGTTTAAAAAAGTTAAAAAAATTCTGTAAAATTCAAGTTATGTAAAACACTCATTTAGGCATTATTTATACTGACTGCATTTGAGATTATTTCTCAAAGAAATTCAGTCATTGTAATGTTTATATTTGTCCACTGTGTGCAGAACATCACTTAAATCAGGTCGTGGAGTTCATGTTCCATTAGAATGTCTTATTAACAAATTACAATAAAAGATTAATACCATGAAATACAGAAAACACATGAAATGGGCAGTGTTCAGAATAGCACACTAGCATACCCTCACTGCACTACACACTGCTTAGTATGTTAGAGAATAAATGCACAGTTCACAGTATGTAACGATAATGTTTCACTCAATAGTATTCTACAGAGAGCACATATGCACAGATATACACTGATAAAAATCAGATTACGCAATAAAAACATGTTTACATGAGACTTGCAATTATCAGATTATTCTCTGCTTTTGACGCCAAAACGTTAACACTTATACGCCATTAAAGGTGTTTACATGCAATTAACAAAAATCTGCCAGTGCCGATTGGTTTTTGATCATCAGAGATGTATGGAAGCGAAAATATGTAGATAAAAAGTATATAAGTATTGTTTTGTTTCTAAAAAGAATAAATCGTTTGCGTTCAGAAGAACTTTATTTGTCGACTAGAGTCGTGTGGATTATTTTGATGCACACTAAATATGCATTTTGGACCGTCAAAAAATGGAGTACATTCACTTGCATTGTTTAGAGGAGGAGGCCTGAAATGAAATCCTAAAAATCTTAAATTCTGTTTTGATGAAGAAAGAAAGTCGGATACATCTTGGATGGCCTGATGGTGAGTAAATTATCAGCAAATTTTCATTTTTGGGTGAACTATTCCTTTAAGTGTGAATTAAAACTACGCTACACTCTCGCGGCTGAACTCAGATGTGCTAGACCGCTGCCGGCAAAAGTCGATAAAGATTCCCTCCGTGTCCGAGTCCAGAGATTCCAGAATCTGATCCAGGACGATCTCTGGACTGGAGGGACAACTGTGGTGGGGGGGGGATGCGTCCCGGCCGCTATCGTAGCAAAGCTCAGAGAATATGGGTGGAGAAGACGCAGCAGCGCCCGCATCTTCACAACTCTTCGCCTGCGAGGTCGCGTCCGTCACTGGGCTGGACGGCACCTCCGAGAAAGCGGGCTCTTCCAGACAGGAAGTCATCTGGCATACAGAATGCCGGCGGATTCCCACGCTGCCGTCAGAATCGTATTCAGCTACGGGTGTCAGCATGGGGATGTTGTAGCTTTTGGAGCGAACCACGGGATTCTTGGCTGGCGAGTCGCTGGATCGCGGCCACCGTCGCAGCAGCCGTTTCTCTGAGAGGACAGAAGAATTCATCAGCGATCGCAACAATGTCATATTATGACAATCTGACATGTGACAATGTAGCATACTTTCTGAAATCATGGAATAACGCCTACTTTTTCACATTTTCACATTTTATTTTTTTATTGTAGGCAGTACACCATATATACTACGCAGTATTCAGTAAGTAGTAACACTGTATTGTTGCTTTTATTCTGTTTGGTGCCAGAACAGAAATGGCACACTTTAGCTTTAAGACAGCAGGTGAAACGAGCTCACCGAGAACACACGAGCACTGCGTGATGGACCCGTCGCTGGAGAAAAGACCGTGTGTTCCCAGATACGGCGACACCACCTTCTGAATGAGAGACTCCAGCTTCAGATAATCACTCGACACACTCTTACACTCATGAACACCCTGAAACACACACACACACATCAGTCGTATCTTCATTAATATCCACATTCATCATCACCGTTCACTCTTGTAATACATTCAACTGACCAGCGGGTGTCGCTGTTTACTCAAACTGTTCTGTTCAATCAGTGAAGAATAATCACACTTATAATAGATTACAGCTAATCCAATAACAACTACATTCAAGGCCAATACTGATCCCAGTACAGATACTTCTGTTAAATAGAAAATAATGTGTGACTTTTGAGGAAAAATCATTATTAATCTTTGTGTGTCAATTTAAAAAAAGTTACTCAGAGGTCTGTAGAGGACAAAAATGTCAGTATCTAAAAACTGGCATAATAATATTATATATTAATATTATTTTCTACTTTCAATTAGTTAATTTATCCAACATCAGTCCTGATCATAACTACCAAATATTCATTCATTTTCAGGATTTTAACCCTTTAAATGCCAGTTTGTTTATATAATGCCACTGTTGTTTTTTTACACACACACACACACACACACACACACACACACACACTTCTCAATACACACATACAAAACACACTATTGACATCCATAGCAACACACCCACACAATTGTATCTGCATCATTTATTCAGTTGTCCTGCAGTGCTCTATAATACAGCAAACAGAGAATAGGGGAAAAGCTTGTATTTGCTCCATAGGCTAAACATGAGAAAAATGGCGCCATCTGGTGGAAAATATTAAAAATGTACATTTTGAATTCAGGGCTCTGGAATGAAAGCATAATATCATAGAATTCATGATTTTATGCTTTAATGGCACTGGGATCAAATATTGCAGTTTTAATGGGTTTCAATGGGGACATTTTTGTCCTGAAGGTTCTGAGTGTAACTATTTTGTGTACACAGTGTATTATAGATGTATTATAGGAACTGAGGTTCAAATATCAAAATTCCCCCAAAAATACACTCCTTTGGCAAAATTTAGGCCATTGGCATTAACAGCCAAAATGATGGAAAAAACAAAAATGAAAAAGACAAAAATGTCCCGAAGGTCGCACAATATATTACATAAATGACAAATTAACTAAGACAAAGTTAGTGTAGACAAAGTTATTATTATCACAAATTATTAAATGTAAATGTCACAATTATCGTTATAATTATGTAGTGGAGTGAAATAACTGCAGAATAACTCTATTTGAAGTGTATAATAAGCATCGATATCCATGCTAAAGAAACAAAAAGATCATTCGTTGAAAACAACACAATGTATTTCTATTATATATGGATTAATATTCGCAAGAACAAAATCTCGTCATATTCATCATATAATTTGTTTTGATGTCAAACATACAAGAAATCAACCGATACTGTTTTTTAATAACCTATACGATATATATTATTTTTGTGTTTAAGTGTCTGATAACCGATATGCACAACTGCTGTTTAATTCTTGTTTTATTTCTGCTTTTATGTCCATTATTGACACTCATTTATCAGTAACCTCTGGTGAACTGCTTTACAAAAGTAATGTTGCGCACAGTCTAAAAAGATTTAATTTGACAAGTTTTAGTTGCAGTATACACTTGTTCAAAGCCCCTCACTTAATTAATATTTAAAATGTAAAGTCTTTTGTGTCCTACTTCATCGGTAAACCCGATTTTAAAGAACAGATAACCGATTAAATGGAAAACTGTAAATATCAGTTAAAAATATTGATCAAACTGATTATCGTCTATCTCTAAAACATACTCTACTCTTCCTCCCCAGTGAATCATTCTGAACTTTCTCAACTTACTGACGTCAGCACATCACATTTATCTTTAACAACATCCTCATCATCGGTTTAATTATACGGATCAAAAAAAGGAGGAATATGATCAGAAAAACTAAAAGATGAGACATAATCAACTTAGAATGACATAACAAGAGGAGCTCGTGTGAAGAATTAAACGATAAAAATATGATCCCTTTGTAAAGAGCGTGTAAAGAGAGACACAGGAAATCCAACCACAAACATCATAAGTTCAGAAACAGAAAGAGACCATCTGTGAACACACACACACACACACACACACACACACACTCTCACATACACACACACTCTCTCTCACACACACACATTACAGATGTTTCATGTGGTGGTGGTGTGACTCCTCGCTGTAAGACGTTTTTTTAACAGGGTATTTTTTATGAGTATTTCTAGGAAACACCATCAGTTTGGTAATGAATCCAAATGTCTGCCTGAATGACTCCGTAACAGTGTGTCGACATAACACTTGAGATGACTGTAACAGGTGCATTTGGTCACATCAAAGAGAAACATCAGAGATTAATTTACCAACTCAAGTGAAAACACACACACACACACACACACACACAGGTGATGGTGTTTGTACCTGCAGAATGAGCAGCATTTGAATGATTGACGGTGGCACACGAGCGCGCGGGCGACTCAAAGCTTCATCCAGCTTTATATTCAGAGTGATGATGTTCCTGAAGTGCAGAAGAGCTAACTGTCTGACAGACGGCTCCTTCCCCTGAATACACACACACGTTCATGATATTTCATGTCAAAGAGTCATGATAAAGATTGAGTAGGTGTGTTCAGGTCATGTGACTGTCTGATGTACCTGTACGGGGTAGAAGATCGCTTGCAGTGTGGACAGAACATCACAGAAGAAATAATCCCACGTCTCTGACAGAGAATCCAGCAGCTTCTGACCTGCACAAACACCAGGAATCAGATCAGAATCAGCTTTATTGCCAAGTATGCTTACACATACAAGGAATTTGTCTTGGTGACAGAAGCTACCAGTGCACAACAATACAAAAACCATACAAAAACAGCTGCAAGACATAGATAATAATAAAAAATAAAAAATAATTATACACATACGTACAGACACACACATACATACATACACACACATGGGTAGTGCAAATCTAATACAATCTGTTATGTACAGTGCAAATGTTTTTTTTTTTTCAGAGGAATGTAATGCAGAAGAGGTAGGGTATGTTGGATTAATATAAATAGACTAAGCTGTGTGCTGCACATAATTATTGCTCAATGGGGCAGTTTTAACTGTTCATGAGATGGATAGTCTGAGGGGAAAAAACTGTTCCTGTGCCTGACGGTTCTGGTGCTCAGAGCTCTGAAATGTCGGCCAGAAGGCAACAGTTCGAAAAGGTAGTGGGCAGGGTGAGTGGGGTCCAGAGTGATTTTTCCAGCCTTTTTCCTCACTCTGGAAGTGTATAGTTCTTGAAGGGAGAGCAAGGGGCAACCAATAATCCTCTCATCAGTCTGAACTGTCCTTTGTATTCTTCTGATGTCTGATTTCATAGCTGAACCAAACTAGACAGTTATTGAAGTGCAGAGGACAGACTCAATGACTGCTGAGTAGAACTGTATCAGCAGTGCCTGTGGCAGGTTGAACTTCCTCAGCTGGTAAAGGAAGTACAACCTCTGCTGGGCCTTTTTCACAATGGAGTCAATGTGGGTCTCCCACTTCAGGTCCTGTGAGATGGTAGTGCCCAGGAACATGAATGACTCCACTGCTGCCACAATGCTGTTTAGAATGGTGAGGGGGGTCAGTGTTGGGGGGTTCCTCCTAAAGTCCACAATCATCTCCACCGTTTTGAGCGTGTTCAGCTCAAGGTTGTTTTGACTGCACCAGACAGACAGCTGTTCAACCTCCCTTCTGTATGCAGACTCATCGTCATCTCAGATGAGGCCGATGACAGTGGTGTCATCTGCAAACTTCAGGAGCTTGACAGAGGGGTCCTTGGTGATGCAGTCATTGGTGTAGAGGGAGAAGAGTAGTGGGGAGAGCACACATCCCTGGGGGGCACCAGTGCTGATTGTACAGGTGCTGGAAGTGAGTTTCCCCTGTCTCACAAGCTGCTGCCTGTCTGTCAGAAAGCTGGTAATCCACTGACAGATAGACGTGGGAACAGAGAGTTGGTGTAATTTATTCTGGAGTATAGCTGGGGTGATGGTGTTAAAAGCCGAACTGAAGTCCACAAAAAGGATCCTTGCATATGTCCCTGGTCTGTCCAGATGTTGCAGGATATGATGCAATCCCATGTTGACTGCATCATCCACAGACCTGTTTGCTCGATAGGTAAACTGCAGGGGATCCAGAAAGGGTCCAGTGATGTTCTTCAGGTGGGATAACACCAGTCTCTCAAATGATTTCATGACCACAAACATCAGGGCGACAGGTCTGTAGTCATTAAGTCCTGTGATTTTTGGTTTCTTTGGGATGGGAATAATGATTGAGGGTTTGAAGCAGCATGGCTCCAGTGATCTATTGAAGATCTGTGTGAAGATGGGGGCCAGCTGGTTAGCACAGGATCGAAGACATGCAGGTGAAACGCCATCTGGGCCTGAAGCTTTCCTCGTCTTTTATTTCCGAAAGACACGGCTCACATCATCTTCACAGATCTTAAGTGCAGGTTGAGTAGCAGGAGGTGTTGGTGTTGGTGTTTGTGTGAAGTGAAGGTCAGAGTGGGTGTGGGGTGTGAGACTGGGCCTTTCAAATCTACAGTAGAACACATTCAGGTCGTCAGCCAGTTGTTGGTCCACCACTGGGTTGGGGTAGGAGTCCTGTAATTCGTAAGTTGTTTCATGCCACTCCACACTGATGCAGGGTCGTTAGCTGAGAACTTGTTTCTCAGCTTCTCAGAGTATCTCTCAGAGTATGGAACAAATCTCTAAGAAGTTCAAAACAGCCGCCCGACTCGCACTTCTCTACCATTGTTTAAATATGATGTCTCCTTCGACATTATGGGATAGTAAATGGTCCACTTTACAATTCAGAATGTCATTCCAGTTATTATAACAGTTTCATGAAAACTGAGAATTCAGAAATACTACTCAATTCACATACTGCTT
>NC_059390.1:110000-117500 GCF_019703515.2 Myxocyprinus asiaticus
CTACTCTCTGCGGTATCCACATACAACTGACCACGCGCCCCACCGAGAGCGAGAACCACATTATAGTGACCACGAGGAGGTTACCCCATGTGACTCTACCCTCCCTAGCAACCGGGCCAATTTGGTTGCTTAGGAGACCTGGCTGGAGTCACTCAGCACGCCCTGGATTCGAACTCGCGACTCCAGGTGTGATAGTCATCGTCAATACTCGCTGAGATACCCAGGCCCCCTTCAAAAGCAATTTTTGATGTTCTTCTTGATATAGTTTTTTGGATGTTTTTATATTCACCGCCATTGTTTCCTCCAGCTGATGGTCACAAATATGGTGGCTGTGGAGAAAACTGACCTCACTGAAAGAGGTCAATATAAAAGGGTGTCACGTCCACTCAAAAGTGAGATGTGGCGAGCGACGCTCGAGTCAAAGAGAGATTTGTATTGTAAGAATGATTGTGTTAGAGTGTAAATGTGTCCGCTCATTAAATACACAAAACCAGAACACTTGACAAATTTAAATCATGAGCTTCATTTGACTTTCAATGCCAATAGAAATGTAACAGACCCCGTTTACACCTGTTATAAAGATGTGTCTCATGTGATCTGATCACAAGTGGACGTATGAGACACATCGATGTTTACACCTACATGTAACATGCGTGTCTTTAAACCACCTGTGTTGGGATTTCGAGGGGATGATCTCTGATTTCATGACCCATTCATCAATCACTATATCAGCAAAAGAAGAAAAAGAGAGCACAAAATATGCTCGATTATATTTGCATTTATTTGAAGCACAAACACGACGTTTCTGTGAAGTAGCTGTATTAACTAAACTTCCTCTGTGTGTCTGCATGTTGATTTCAGACACACTGAAGTAGATCCGTGAAGTTCTCGTGATTGTGTGTGTATTCGTTTTTCAAATGTTCTGATCAGATGGTTATTTCCTACTGAAACATGAAGTTGGGGCGGGACTTGTTGAACATGGCCTTTTTAAAAATAGCCAATAGGCTTGAGTTTACATCGCAGCCCACACAAACACATTCTGCTGCTGCTAGAGAGTGAAACTGGGACAGAAACTGAGAAGTGACCTCAATACAGTCCGACCGCTTTTCCACTGACTTGAGAACCAACCATGATCATACTGACCATATTACTACATAACCAGCCCACAAACAAACACAGCACATTGCAGTCTTTGCTTATGACGAGTCTCGAGCTGTAGTGCAAGTCGATGCAGATGAATGAGAAACATGCGAGTAAAACATCACAATATATCAATGCTTTGAATCACAATACACTAAACATAAGGGATAAAGAACACTTACTCGTCCTGTACGTCCCAAGTAACCTCTGAAAAACAGCTGCATTAAAAATAAACTCCAGACACTTTCCTCGCATCTAACTCCCGCCAGCACGTTCCAATCAGAACTGATCGCCCCTGTACCCAATTACCCTCCACACTGAGAGCTTCAGAGGACTGAAAGGTGATTAATAATGAGTTCTGAGTGAGCGGTAAGCAATTATTATTGGAAATTCTGTTTGGAATGACCCTACAGCATGGATTGTGCTCACTTCATAGTGCCCTGTGAAGGCATGATCAGCAGCAGTTAGAACACAGCCAGATGTGCTGAACAGTTCTTGTTCAATAACACATATGATAAAAGGGTCCTAAACCTCTATTAGCCCTTTTCCACTGACACGGTTTGGGATCCTGGGCTGGTGCAAATTCTCAAATTCTTCTGCACGTTTCCACCACAGAAAAGACCGTTCCAAAAGCTTGCTGGTCTCTACGCAGGAACCGATTACGTCATAGAGCCGGATAATGTGTCGTCATAAAAGTAATGTTTTCCAAACAACAACAGTAGCTACCGTCTACTTCTTCACTCTACAACAACAATAAAAAACAGACATCAAATGCGGATGAAACGAGCACTATACTTGTGATATGTTCTTCTACAGAGATCCGAGATAAACTAGAGAGATTGCAAATTAAAAAAACACTCTACGAGGAGAAAGGGCCAGAAATGATGCACGCCGGCTTCATACAGACCAAGTCATAAACAAATCGAAAAAACTTGAAAGAACATAAGGAGGACATCTTAATACCCGGTGTATACAGGGCCATAGTTTTGTGTTTTATTTCCTGTCTCAGTGAGAACTGAACTCTGCTGGTGAAAGGTCACTCACCTGACCCCTTCATTCAGTGTGTACAGCTCATTCTCTCCCAGATCTCTCCGCTGGAACACAGCGATCACGGCATTGTGGATACTGCACACACACACACACACACACACACACACACACGCACACACACACCTCATCAGCATCAGTGATATCAAAAACTCATTGTTCATCAGACAGCATTTGTGTTTGTGTGTGTGTGCATTTGTGTGTGCATTTGTGTGTGTGCATTTGTGTTGGTGTGTGTGTGTGCGCATTTGTGTTTGTGTGTGTGTGTGTGTGTGTGTGTGCATTTGTGTTTGTGTGTGTGTGCATTTGTGTGTGTGTGCATTTGTGTTTGTGTGTGTGTGCATTTGTGTTGGTGTGTGTGTGCATTTGTGTTGGTGTGTGTGTGCATTTGTGTTGGTGTGTGTGTGTGCGCATTTGTGTTTGTGTGTGTGTGTGCGCATTTGTGTTTGTGTGTGTGTGTGTGTGTGTGTGTGCATTTGTGTTTGTGTGTGTGTGCATTTGTGTGTGTGTGCATTTGTGTTTGTGTGTGCATTTGTGTTTGTGTGTGTGTGCATTTGTGTTGGTGTGTGTGTGCATTTGTGTTTGTGTGTGTGTGCATTTGTGTGTGTGTGCATTTGTGTGTGTGTGTGTGTGCATTTGTGTGTGTGTGCATTTGTGTTGGTGTGTGTGTGTGTGCATTTGTGTGTGTGTGCATTTGTGTTGGTGTGTGTGTGTGTGTGTGCGCATTTGTGTTTGTGTGTGTGTGCATTTGTGTTTGTGTGTGTGTGCATTTGTGCATTTGTGTTTGTGTGTGTGTGTGCATTTGTGTTTGTGTGCATTTGTGTGTGCATTTGTGTTGGTGTGTGTGTGTGCATTTGTGTGTGTGTGCATTTGTGTTGGTGTGTGTGTGTGCATTTGTGTGTGTGTGTGTGTGTGTGTGTGTGTGTGTGCATTTGTGTTTGTGTGTGTGTGCATTTGTGTGTGTGTGCATTTGTGTTTGTGTGTGTGTGCATTTGTGTTGGTGTGTGTGTGCATTTGTGTTGGTGTGTGTGTGCATTTGTGTTGGTGTGTGTGTGTGCGCATTTGTGTTTGTGTGTGTGTGTGCGCATTTGTGTTTGTGTGTGTGTGTGTGTGTGTGTGTGTGCATTTGTGTTTGTGTGTGTGTGCATTTGTGTGTGTGTGCATTTGTGTTTGTGTGTGCATTTGTGTTTGTGTGTGTGTGCATTTGTGTTGGTGTGTGTGTGCATTTGTGTTTGTGTGTGTGTGCATTTGTGTGTGTGTGTGTGTGCATTTGTGTGTGTGCATTTGTGTGTGTGTGCATTTGTGTTGGTGTGTGTGTGTGTGTGTGTGTGTGTGCGCGCATTTGTGTTTGTGTGTGTGTGCATTTGTGTTTGTGTGTGTGTGCATTTGTGCATTTGTGTTTGTGTGTGTGTGTGCATTTGTGTTTGTGTGCATTTGTGTGTGCATTTGTGTTGGTGTGTGTGTGTGCATTTGTGTGTGTGTGCATTTGTGTTGGTGTGTGTGTGTGCATTTGTGTGTGTGTGTGTGTGTGTGTGTGTGTGTGTGCATTTGTGTTTGTGTGTGTGTGCATTTGTGTGTGCATTTGTGTTTGTGTGTGTGTAAGAGCAGAATCAGAGAATTATCTTTACACAAACACACTGATGAGGGTTGATGTGTGTGTGTGTGTGTGTATGTGTGTGTGTGTGTGTGTGTCTCATGTGGGCAGCTACAAATACACACATTTCACACAACAAACAAACAGAGGAAACTGTTTTGTAGGAATTTCTCCTCAAATTATGAAGACAAAGAGCACATGAGCACATTCATCCAATACAGTCCAGAAGTCAGAGACCACATTTAACAATTTTGTATTTAAAATGAAAATAAAGTTTTATGATTTAAAAAAAAAAACGAAAACAAAGAAAAGTTATGATGTAAAATAAATCTGTCAGAAATGAGTGTCATAGATCATGTGCACATGAGATGCTCATTAGAACTCAAATCATTCTGGAGAACACGACCATCAGGTTTGATTCATGCTGTCATTAAAGAAATACTAACCCATTCTCAAATTCATGTTCATTTTTCAGTTTAACGTTTGTTTTGCTGTTTATATATATTTTCAAAATTGCATTAAATAAAAAAACAAAATAGAAGCATTTCACTAGTGATCTCAGAATTTTGGATGCCAGTTTATGTGTTTGTCTCTCAGAGAGGCTGTTATTCACATGTAAACACACTGAGGAACACTTAGAGGAACAAGTTTTGGGTTTAAAAAAAAAGAAGAATCACAACAACATCCTGCAGTGTGTGTGTGTGTGTGTGTGTGTGTGTGTGTTGTGCGAGTTGTTTATGTACCTGTTCCAGGTAGCGTTAGTTCCAGCTCCGTGTTGTTGACTGTTTCTGTCGTCCAGCGGCGCTGCTGATCGACCCAAATCACTCAGACTGGGAGAACTCATTAACTTGAACCTGTGATGAAGAGTCCTCATCATTACACACACAGAGAGAGAGAGAGAGAGAGAATTGTCAATTTCATCACATTGCACAGCGTGTCATGACTCCTCCCTCATTTCTATTGTCTTGGTCTGTGGTTTGAGGGAGGGACTTTCGTCAACGTTCATAAATCAACCACTTCCCTACAGAAAAACCTCCACACACACTTCTGCTATCTTGCAGCATACACACACACACACACACACACAGACACACTCGCACACACAAACATTCGCACACAGACACTCACACACACACTCACACACACACACTCGCACACAGACACAAACACACACACTCGCACACTAACACACACACACTCTCATACACACACTCTCTCACACACACTCGCGCACACACACAGACACAGACACAGTTTAAGTGCTTTAAATACGGGCAGATGAAGTAACACGTTTGACGTCATCAAGAGCAGAAAAACTTTCATAAGAACTTTCAATGAAATCTGAATCTGACTAACACTGACTCATAATTAAGAGATAATGTGCAGTATAAATTAAATAATAAAACATACAGGGTGATCAGAAGCTCGACACACACAATAATACCTGCTTATTACACGACTACTTGCCATATAAATAATTGAATAGACATGAAATATTGATTTGAGTGTAAATGATTTTATCTGACTTGAGATACATGAAACAAGCACAGTTACTGTATGTGGAAAATCAGTCAATTTAGTGTCATTATTATACACACTGACTACAGAATGTCACCATTGACCAATCACAATCAAGTATTCCAGAGAGACATAATAAACTATAAACAAACACAAAACTGACAAAGAGCAACTCATTTTACACTCTAGTGACCCCACACACACACACACACACATATACTCACTCTATTAAATGGACAGGTACATAATAATCCCACTCCATGACTAGTTAATCTCAGCTTTACTACACTCAACTAACACATACAGAACTACAACTTCCTGTTAGCGGCTGTCATGGGATTGGTGGACAGATCGTGGAAGTGAAAGACAGAGAGGGTTGTGTACTCATCACACAAACACACACTCGCACACAGACACTCTCACACACACACACACACAGTCACTCACACACACACACACACACAGTCACACACACACACGCACACACACACAGAGACACACACACAGACACAGTCACTCACACACACACACACACACACAGTCACTCTCACACACACACAGAGACACACACACAGACACAGTCACACATACACACACACACACACACACAGTCACTCACACACACACACAGTCACTCACACACACACAGACACACACACACACACACACACAGTCACACAGTCACACACACACACACACACACACACACACACACACAGACAGGCAGACAGACACACACAGACAGACACAGTCACACACACACACACACTCACACACACACACTTGCACAAACACACAGACAGGCAGACAGACACACACACACAGACACAGTCACACACACACTCACACACACACACTCACACACACACACAGACAGGCAGACAGACACACACACGCAGACACAGTCACACAGTCACTCACACACACAGACACAGTCACTCACACACACAGACACTCACTCACACACACACAGACACAGTCACTCACACACGCAGACACAGTCACTCACACACGCAGACACAGTCACTCACACACACAGACACTCACTCACACACACACAGACAGGCAGACAGACACACACAGACAGACACAGTCACACACACACACACACTTGCACAAACACACACACTTGCACACACAGACACACACTCAGACACAGTCACTCAAACACACAGACACAGACACTCACACACGCAGACACAGACACTCACACACGCAGACACAGACACTCACAGTCACTCACACACACACACGCAGACACACACACACACACACGCAGACACAGACACTCACAGTCACACACACACGCAGACACACACACAGACACTCACTCACACACACTCAGACACAGTCACTCAAACACACAGACACAGTCACTCACACACACACACAGACACACACACACACACGCAGACACACACAGACACTCACTCACACACACTCAGACACAGTCACTCACACACACACACAGACACAGTCACTCACACACGCAGACACAGTCACTCACACAGTCACTCACACACACACACACACACGCAGACACAGTCACTCACACACACGCAGACACAGTCACACAGTCACTCACAGACACAGACACTCACACACACACACGCAGACACACACACACACACGCAGACACACACACAGACACTCACTCACACACACTCAGACACAGTCACTCACACACACTCAGACACAGTCACTCACACACGCAGACACAGTCACTCACACAGTCACTCACACACACACACACACACACACACACGCAGACACAGTCACTCACACACACGCAGACACAGTCACACAGTCACTCACACACGCAGACACTCACTCACACACACACACACACACACACACACACAGACACAGTCACTCACACACGCAGACACAGTCACACAGTCACTCACACACACAGACACAGTCACTCACACACACAGACACTCACTCACACACACACAGACACAGTCACTCACACACGCAGACACAGTCACTCACACACACAGACACTCACTCACACACACACAGACACAGTCACTCACACACACACAGACACAGTCACTCACACACACACAGACACAGTCACTCACACACACACACACACGCAGACACAGTCACTCACACACACGCAGACACAGTCACACAGTCACACACACACAGACACAGTCACTCACACACACAGTCACTCACACACACAGACACTC
>NC_059390.1:127500-140000 GCF_019703515.2 Myxocyprinus asiaticus
TTAATGAGCTCGCCGTGTGACAGAAATCGCTTCCCACACTGTGAGCAGAGGTACGGCCGTTCGCCCGTGTGCATACGCTCGTGCCGGTGCAAGATGGACAGCTGCGTGAAGGCCTTCTGGCAGTGCGGGCACTTGAACGGTCTCTCGCCCGCGTGCGTCACTAGGTGTTTCTGCAGACCGGTGCGCAGAGTGAAGCACTTCCCGCAGAACGAGCACTGATGCGGCCGCTCGCCCGTGTGACTCAACTGGTGTCTCTTCACGTCCGTGCTACGTGTGTACGTCTTATCGCACTGCGGACATTTGAATTGCCGGCGTCTGAGATGGCTCTGCCGATGCACGGATCGCTGCAGTAACGTGTCGAAACCCTTGCCGCACTGTTCGCAGCGATACTGCTGCGTGGCGCTGTGTGTCTTGCGGTGCTGAACGAGCGCGGCGGCCGTCGGGCTGGCCTCGCCACAGATGGAGCAGTAATGAGGCAGTTTGTCGCAGTGTTCTTTCTTGTGATGGGCCGTCAGGACGCGCAGGTTAAGGAAGCTGCTCTTGCACAGCTGGCACGTGAACGCGGCCTCATCGTGCATCTTGCGGCAGTGTTTGGTCAGATCCCACGCGTGTTGGAACGTTTTCTCGCAGTGGCTGCAGTGGAACGGACGCTCTCCCGTGTGCGTGAGTTGGTGTCGACGCACGTCAGAGCTGCGGGTGAACTTACGGCCGCAGGTATTGCACAGGTAGCGAGCGCGAGGGTTGTCAGTGGACACTTCGCTCGTTGGCTCAGTCTTGCAGGATTTGCTTGTGCAATACGGCGCTCTCGTCTGCACTCCAGGCGTTGCAGATCTATGGGACTGTGCATCGGAAGCATCTAGGAGTTAATGAACACAATGTTTTTTATTTTTATTAATCCAAATACATTTATTTGATTTTAATCAAGCAATAATGAATGACTGGAGTCATATCATGTAAGTGGACAGCAGGGACAGATCTTGACCACAGTAGGGCTGGAACTCTTTATGCAGTGAAATTATTACCTTTATTCTCTCCATGCGATCTATCAGCACTCCTGAAACAAAACAGTACATGCGAATATTTTAATCTTACATTCAACTAACAGTGGCACAACGGCGCATGCTGTTTGAGTATGAAATATTGTGTGCAAACATGTCATGACTGAAGTGAAGTGCAGCGGTCTCACCTCTCCTCGGTGCTGTTCTCCTGTTTAACAGATGCGGGTCGTCCTCTTCGGCGGGGGGGTTTTACCATGTTTTTGTCGGTCGTCTCTACGCTCTTCCTCGGCCTCCCTCGCCCCCTCCGCACCAGGGGCGTCTGGACCACGTTTGATTCGGGTGATGTTTTGTCTTCCTGTAACACAGCTGTGTCACTTCCTGCGTCAGGAGTGACAACGGCGCGGTCTTTGTCTTCTGTCAGCGTGTCCTGTAGGCTCTCCTCGTTCTGTGCATTTGCTGAAGGCTCATTATAGGATGCTGTTGCCATGGCGTCACTCACAGTTTCACACATAACATCACATTTTGTCGGTTTGTAATGTAAAATGTTTGCATCCTCACCACCTGCGGGTTCTTCCCCGCTCTCAGCAGAACGTTCGTCAGCTAACAGCTCCTCCACACCGTCACCGCTCGGCTTCTCCTCCACGCCTCCATCCGCGTGTGTCGCGCTCACCTCCATCAGCTCATCAGAAATGTCGTGGCTGCTCAGCTCCACCTCCGTGTAATCGGTGACGATGATGCTGTCTGAGCTGAGCTGACCAAGAGCTGGACTCAGGATGGCGACGCTAGACGTCTGGACGTGATAGAGCTGTACGGGCTCAGGGTTCAGGATGACACGGGCTGACGGAGGGATGGAGAGCGAAGACAGAATCCAGTCACCAGATGAACGAGGAACAGACCCTGAAAGATAAAGAAAAATCCACTCACACTGACCATTCATCTTAACAAAATCATGCTGTTTGTTTACAAATCGTTTTCCATGTGAAAGGCTGTTTGCGACCTATTTTACTTCCGAAATGTGACGTATTCTCAAGATAAAACAAGATGAGGGCGGGACTTGACTTTAGATATTCAACTAAAGGGTTAGGTTATTCGTTCACTCACCCACTTTGGACCCTTTCTGCAAACTCTGAGATTCTGAACCTCCAAACAGTTGATACTGCTGCAGAAGAACGTGCAGGTCGTTGGGGTCGGTTTGCATGCATTCCTCCAGACCAGCAGGGGCAGGAGAGAGCAATGACACCGTCTGAGTAAGAAACAGAGAGAGAGCTGAGAGTGATACAACAAGAAAAAAGGTCACACACATTAAATGTGACTCTGTATAATGTTTGTTTGCAGGAGACTGGGGAGTTTAAAGACAGAAATGTGAAGCTTATAATTTTATAAAAGCACTTACATTAATTATTCTGTACTACTTGAGCTGTAAAGTTGTTTAAACTATAATTCTCTGCTGTCGTTTTAGGGTTTATTGACATTACATCGTCATGCAATGAAGTTGTAAAGTTGGCTATATCTTTCCACAGATGTAGTTAGTAGGTGATTTAATCACAGTAAAATCATGTTAACACACATATTGTTTATGTCTTGTGTGTATACTTTTGAAACCCCATTGACTTCCATTGTAAGTGTCTCACTAGTACAGATTTTTGCTTTTTTGTAAAGAAAAGGAGGGACGAGTCAAAATAAATGTAGCACTATTTAACATTATGCCACAAATGCTGTCGATTGATCTTAACTTGTACTGAACCTGGAATATTCCTTTAATACTTACTGAATACTGCACAGTATATACAGAATGTGTGAAAGGGAGCTCATTATGGAACAATAAATACTATGCTACACTGTTGTCACATGACCATTACTTTTCTCATTGAGACACATTATCAAATAAAATTATTTAGTATTTTTTTACCTTTTTAAAGTCTGGCACAGGAAGCAGTTTCTCCAGGTTGGACAGAAGTTCCCACATGAGCTCTTTAAGAGCCGTGTCGTATTGAGCTCCATATTCTGCAGGAAACACTTCCTGTGAGAGAGAGAGAGAGAGAGAGAGAGAGAGTATATAAACTGCTCACACAGATGAGACGAGTTATGAAGCATAATGAACAGGATTTCTCTCTGACCTGAAAGAAATAAGCTTTCTCAACCGGGTCTTTGATGAGCGCCAGAACCAAAGCTTTGAAATTAAACACTGAAGGTCCCAAATCAGCATCAAGACCCTGAAAAACAGCACGACTGATCAGCACTCGTTCATATTCTACAGTAAATGTGATCAAGGACAAGTGAGAAGATGCTGAAGATTAATAAACTCACAGCTGGCAGTCCGGCCGGCGGCGCTGGAATCCGGATTTTGTCCAGATGTGCTTGAATGGTTCTGACATCAGCTGAATCACGACACAACTCCAAAACCATCTGAACATTGAACAAACAACATTACATGTTTGAGGAGTCGTTTGCAACACAGACGTGAACTGATTCCACACAATCAGACAGAGCGATGGAGAATCCACAACGGATCAAGACACTTAAATGAGCAGAAAAAGATCTTCAGTGACAGAGAAACACGTCCAACACCAGCAGAACTCCATTAGATGATGTCAGGAGATATCACAGGAATAAATCACCCAAAACTGACATTTCTGTCATTATTTACTCATCTTCACTCCATTCAAAACTTGTATGCTGTTATGTTTTCTGTAGAACACAAAGGAGCATTCTGAAGAATGTTCACACAGCTCTTTCCAATACATTGATAGTTCACAGTAGGGCTGCACAATTAATCGAATAAATCATCACGATTGCTGCCAAAATTACCTAATCATGAAAACAGTTCGTTAATTTATTTAAATTAACTTCCATTGTGTCAAAATGTTCAAAATGTTTTTCTCCCAATTTGGAATGCCCAATTCCCACTGCTAAGGAGACCTGGCTGGAGTCACTCAGCACACCCTGGATTCAAACTCGCGACTCCAGGGTTGATAGTCAGTGTCAATACTCGCTGAAATACCCAGGCCCCCTTAACATGTTTTTTGAGCATTGTAACCAATCACATACATGTCTGCATATTTTAATGTAAATTCTATGAATAAAATGACTCTCAATTACAATATCAAAGGAAATAATCATCAATTATGATTTTTATTATAATCGTGCAGGCCTAGTTCATAGTGACAACGACTGTCAAGCTCCAGAAAGTATACAAAAACACCATAATAATTACTTAAATTTAGGTGTCCTCACACAAAGCTATCAGAAAACTTCAGAAGACCTGGAATATAACGCAGGTGTGGTGTTTTTATGTCCTTTTGTCACCATATGGAAAAGAGCTGTGCAGAGATTCTTCAAAATTATCTTTTTGAGTTTGATCAAATAAAAACAGCATGGAACGTTTGGAACGACATGTGGGTTAGTTAATGAACTATCCCTTTAAAGGGACGTCACATGAGAACATCACTGTTCTGGCGACACTGACTCTGGCTCTCAGTCCCATCATCAGCTGAACTCTCTGTCTGTAACCCAGCAACTGCGGCAGCTTCTCTGTCACCATGGAGACGAACTCCTCCAATTTCCCATAATGCATCACACTCTTCTGCTGCAGCACCTGCCACATGAAAGCGGAGATGAGGCGCAGCGGCGGGACGAGCAGCCGCAGGGAGGACAGAGGCAGCAGGACGCCTACAGACAACACAAATACAGACTGCGTTCACAATACTAGCAAACTAACTAAATACTGCGCACTAGTGGTAGAACGATGTACTGCGCACTAATGGTAGAACGATGTACTGCGCACTATTGGTAGAACGATGTACTGCGCACTAGTGGTAGAACGATGTACTGCGCACTAGTGGTAGAACGATGTACTGCGCACTAGTGGTAGAACGATGTACTGCGCTCTAGTGGTAGAATGATATACTGCGCACTATTGGAAGAAGGATGTACTGCGCACTAGTGGTAGAACGATGTACTGCGCACTAGTGGTAGAACGATGTACTGCGCACTAGTGGTAGAACGATGTACTGCACTCTAGTGGTAGAACGATATACTGCGCACTAGTGGTAGAACGATATACTGCGCACTATTGGAAGAAGGATGTACTGCGCACTATTGGTAGCACGATATACTGCGCACTAGTGGTAGAACAATATACTGCGCACTATTGGAAGAAGGATGTACTGCGCACTATTGGAAGAAGGATGTACTGCGCACTATTGGTAGCACGATATACTGCGCACTATTGGAAGAAGGATGTACTGCGCACTATTGGAAGAAGGATGTACTGCGCACTATTGGTAGCACGATATACTGCGCACTAGTGGTAGAACGATATACTGCGCACTATTGGAAGAAGGATGTACTGCGCACTAGTGGTAGAACGATGTACTGCGCTCTAGTGGTAGAACGATATACTGCGCACTATTGGAAGAAGGATGTACTGCGCACTAGTGGTAGAACCATATACTGCGCACTAGTGGTAGAACGATATACTGCGCACTAGTGGTAGCACGATATACTGCGCACTAGTGGTAGAACGATATACTGCGCACTATTGGAAGAAGGATGTACTGCGCTCTAGTGGTAGAACGATGTACTGCGCTCTAGTGGTAGAACGATGTACTGCGCTCTAGTGGTAGAACGATGTACTGCGCTCTAGTGGTAGAACGATGTACTGCGCTCTAGTGGTAGAACGATGTACTGCGCTCTAGTGGTAGAACGATGTACTGCGCTCTAGTGGTAGAACTAGTAGCGGTTTTACAGATTAATCGGTGCCGACAGTTGCTTTTTGGAGAAAAAAAAACATATTCCTCAGTGTTTCTTGATTATTTTGATTAGATAAATCAAGTGATCTAAATTTGGAGAAAAAAAGTAACTATATGGAAACGTGCCCCGTCAGCACAAAAATAACACAAAATAAAACATATCTTGTGAATAATGGTAAAAAACCTAATCTAGTGTATATATATGTATCAGAATCCTTAATGTGAATATATAGGATAATAATGAATGTATAGGCTTTAGAAAGCTAAAATTGCTAAATACTTCAACACAGAGTGTTGTAACGGATCCAAGTATTTGTCATTTTAAAATAAGAGTCCTGAAATAAGTATGTTTATTCCGAGCTTGTTCATAGTCCTACGTAATGCTCCCAAGTATTCATATTTCTTCTGGTTAATATTGGGATTTTGGTTACACAATAAATTGCATCTATGATTTATTCATTTTGGACTCTTGTAGCTTTAATGTCTGTGATCATAAAAGGAAAGACTAAGAAAGTGTTTTAATAATCTATAAATCAATTTTAAAAACTATCGGCCGATTAACTAACCTTAGTTATCGGTAAAATCCACTATCGATCGCACTATAAACTGTTAACAGCATACTCTTGTTTTTTAAATAATATTTGAAAAAGATCCGATTTCGCAAACGATAAAGGTATCAAACAGTAGTATGCTACAATGTAGTCACATGACCTCATGATGACGCTTCAGTAACTGGAATCCAGTTATTATCTCGTGAAAAATATGATTGCATTTTTACATGATTTAGTGTCTTTGAGAATCCAATCAAATAAATCGAGATATAAATGTTATAAATCACAGTTTATATATTTTTGCAGGTTAATTTGTCACACTGGAAATGGAAGTTCAAGTGGAGCACAATGTGAGATACAGTATACTGAAGTATGCAGTGTGCTGCTGATCGAGCATTTAACACACTACATACTGCAGTGTTAGTACGAGACTGACAGATGATTCAGTGATTCTGCGCTGATCGGTGCGCAACAATGATCCGCTTCAGAATCTGCGGCTCTTTTCAATGATGAATTCATCTGCCTTTAGATATCTATTACATCAACTCTTTGTCTTTTACATACTTGTTCATTGGGTCTGTATTACCTGTGTTTGCGTTTCCAGCACAGTTTTCTTCCTCCATTGAGAATGTTGTTGCTGAAGCGCTAAACGGGGTTTTGCTATTGACATGACGTCACTTCCGTTTTAAAACAAAAGCGCCGGGAATCGCTTTTTGTTTGTGAATATAAATATAATAAAGAAGACTCTGTGTGAGAGTGTTGAGATCTGCAGCCGGTTGTAAATACCATTATCTGATTTAAAGACAGATGTTTTGTTGAAAATAACTTATTGAATTAATATACATTATTTAGATCTATATGAACCGTTGGAATTATTCGCAGTAGCGGAATGTGTATTTCGGTTACATTTTTATAATCCATTTTCCATTCATTTTTCTTCACCGGACTTCAGGACTTTTATGCAGTAAAACTGTCCTCGCGTGTTTCCGGTTTCACAGCACGTGCGGCATCATGGCACCAGGAGGAAAAATCAACAGACCAAAAACTGTGAGATTCACTTTCAAATTACTCTAATATATTCTTCTGTTCAGTCTTTACTCTATCAGATCAAATGTGCATCTTTTAATTCCAAAACACTGATGTTAAAAAGCATGTTAATGTTTATTGTCCTCTTAAAATATGTTCATTTTCATTCTGAAGCTATTACACAAGGCTCAGCCTAATGTACTGGTGTAGTTACTGTACTATTATACTGTCAGCAACTGTTATAATATTTGAAACTGGTTTTAAAATCAGTCTGTAGATAATATTAGTATGAAAAAGCCGTATTTTATTTTTTGTAGTTTGTGGGGTTTCCTAAACAAATATTAAAGGGATTCTCTCATCATTTACTCACCCTCATGCCATCCCAGATGTGTATGACTTTCTTTCTTCTGCAGAACACAAATGAAGATTTTTAGAAGAATATTTCAGCTCTGTAGGTCCATACAATGCAAGTGAATGGTGACCAGAACTTTGAAGCTCCATAAAGCACATAAAGGCAGCATAAAAGTAATCCATAAAACTCCAGTGGTTTAATCCATGTCTTCAGAAGTGATATGATAGGTGTGGGTGAGAAACAGATCAATATTTAAGTACTTTTTTTTACCATAAATCTCCACTTTGTTTTTTTTTTTTTTTTTTTTTTTGGTGATTCACATTCTTTATGCATATCACCACCTGCTGGTCAGGGCTGGTCCACCTTTAAAGAAAAAAAAATGACCTAAATATTGATCTGTTTCTCACCCACACCTATCATATCACTTCTGAAGACATGGATTAAACCACTGGAGTCTTATGGATTACTTTTATGCTGCCTTTATGTGCTTTTTGGAGCTAACCCAAAATGAACCCAGTTTCAAAGTAAAAAGAGTATGTGTTTTAAAGATGGTTTTTCTGTATATTTTGTGGTGGTTTTTCATTGCAGGAGTTAGGAAAAAAACTCTTTAAGAGGCGGAGAGTTCTGGGTCGAGAAAAGAAAAAGAAAAATCGCATTGTGGGAGCCGTGATCGACCGTGACATCATCACCAAACACCATCTGAACAAGAGAAGGTTTGTTTCACACACACTTTATCATGTGTCCTGAGAGTGTTTATCAGGCCTCGTATTAAAACCGACCCCTCAGGATGAGGACAGATTGATTATATTGATCGTAAATCTAATAAAACACTTCCCTTCACCTTGACAGCTCCAGCTCTCGAGCGAATATCACCCTTTCTGGGAAGAAAAAGAGGAAGTTATTAAAGCAGTTAGCACACATGGAAAAGGAGAGATCTGGCATGGAAGGTATCTGTTTTAAACTGATCTTTGAAGTGATTGTGTTGGTATCATTCGCATTATTGTGTTCACAAACAATTCATCACGTGTTTCATCTGTTCACAGTGGAGATTCTGCCGCAGAAAAAGATTTCTGCTCCTGTTGCAAAGAAACCTGCAGCCATGCAGAAACCTAAGAAAACCAAAAACCCGTCAGCGTCTGCAGACACAGACACGATGGACGTTGAGTAGATCTTCTCTGCGGCTGTATTTAATGGACTTTTTTTTTCTGTGCGTCAGACGTTCTTTGCATCAGACGTCTTTATATTGTTGGCGTGATGGCTGTCATACACTGACACACTTTTCATATAAAGAGAGTGAGCAAAACTGTTTGAGAAATCATCACGAGCTGTTTATGACCTCAGAGGAAACATGTTCTGTTTCAGTTCTCCTTCAATGCTTAAAATAAGTGGTGTCTCCTATTAAAAGGACAGTTCACCCAAAAATGAAAATTCTCTCATCATTTACTCACCATCATGCCATCCCAGATGTGTATGACTTTCTTTCTTCTGCTGAACACAAATGAAGATTTTTAGAAGAATATTTCAGCTCTGTAGGTCCATACAATGCAAGTGAATGGTGACCAGAACTTTGAAGCTCCAAAAAGCACATAAAGGCAGCATAAAAGTAATCCATAAGACTCCAGTGGTTTAATCCATGTCTTCAGAAGTGATATGATAGGTGTGGGTGAGAAATACTATAAATCTCCACTTTCACTTTCACTTTCACATTCTTTTTTTGTTTTTGGCAATTCACAATTCTTAGTGCATATCGCCACCTACTGGGCGTAGAGGAGAATTTACAGGAAAAAAGTCTTAAATATTGATCTCTTTCTCACCCACACCTATCATATCACTTCTGAAGACATGGATTAAACCACTGGAGTCTGATGGATTACTTTTATGCTGCCTTTATGTGCTTTCTGGAGCTTCAAAGTTCTGGTCACCATTCACTCGCATTGTATGGACCTACAGAGATGAAATATTCTTCTAAAAATCTTCATTTGTGTTCTGCAGAAGAAAGAAAGTCACACACATCTGGGATGGCATGAGGGTGAGTAAATGATGACAGAATTTTCATTTTTGGGTGAACTGTCCCTTTAATGCTGCTGTCCTTTTTTTGTCTTAACTATTAACCACAAGTCTTAAATGTATTTGTCTACAGTTAATTAAAAAGTACATTCATTTGTTCAACTGAATCAATGTCTTTGTGAGTTTTTGAATGTATAAGTTTGTGTTCGACACGGAAGCTCAAGCTTACCATAAACTTGTATTAATGTATTAATTAATGTGAAGTTAATTACTTCCGTGATGATACACCCAAAGGACATAATAGTTTTGACAGACTTTTATTGTTTCAAAATCGAATGTGAAAGCTGCAGTTCATGCACTTCATGTTTCTCACCACTGAAAAAACGAGTGTACTTGGGTTAGTATTTTTATTTAATGAGGATAGCAGATGGCATAGTTTGATCATTATTTAAATTAAAGATTATCCCTGAGCATATTATTCGTAACGTTATGATTATATATAGAAGCTCTTATTTAATGATTATTAAATCAATTACTACATGTATTCTTTGTTTTTTATTATGTTTTATTTTAATGAGATGTGCTTCATGTTTTTCACCAGCAGATGGAATAATCAGACTATTGATTTCATACTGAGCAGGATGTGTACTACACATGAGGGACTGAAGCATATTAATAAGTGATCAATTAACTCTCACTTTGAACTCATTAAGTTAAATTGACAATAACATAATTCTTTAGTGTTTGTCTTATTACTCTACATTTTTTAGATCAGGTGATGTATTTACTATGAAATATCTTTTTTACTAGAAAATGTCATTATTCACAACATGTTATTACCAGTTAATAAGCGTTTGTGAGAAATGACGATATAAACTGTGATATGATGATTATCTAGTGTTGTGTGTGCCGCACACACCCGCTCGATCACACATCGCTGACTGAAGCGTTGAATGCAGACGAGTTTATAAAATGTAACTTTTTACGGTTTAGTAATCGTGCAAGGCCACATTATGATGTCATTGTTAATCAATCGTGCAGCGTTTATAGATTCCATACTGATGTGTCAGAGGTCAAAGTCTGCAGGTTATAAAGTGTTTTGGATGATTTTCTCCTGATCGTTTACGGTAAGTGCCACTTGACATTATGATATGAGTGCTAACTCTTCAACATTATATGACTATTATTATTTCTGGTAATTAATCATTTAATGTCATTTTTCAATAATTTTAAACTTTGTAATAATTAAAAAGGCAAATATTTGTATGGGCCCCTTTCATATTAAAAATACAGTTTAAAATGTGTTGTGAGAATCGTTTCCATCTTTTACCCCTGTAGCGACGCCCCTGTGCAGAACTCTACATCTAACCACCCGTAAGTTATTCTTATTCTTACAGTCAACATTTCAAACATTGCAATATAGAAACAGGTTATTATTTTAATACACTGACAGGAGTAAAACAACAACAACTGTAAAACCTAAAAGAGTGTGGATTTGTGTTTATATTACATACCTTGAATACTTTATACCGACTGTCAACTTTATTTCTATTTTTGTATATTTTATCTTCTTTTATTTCTTTTGTTCTAATCTTGACTGTTCTGTTGTCATTCCAAAATGGATTAAATTCATTATTTTCCTCAAAATTCTACAAACAATACCCCATAATGACAATGTGAAAGAAGTTTGTTTGAAATCTTTGCAAATTTATTACAAATAAAAAATGAAAAAAATCACATGTACATAAGTATTCATAGCCTTTGCCATGACACTCAAAATTGAGCTCAGGTGCATCCTGTTTCCACTGATCATCCTTGAGGTGTTTCTACAACTTGATTGGAGTCCACCTGTGGTAAATTCAGTTGATTGGACGTGATTTGGAAAGGCACACACCTGTCTATATAAGGTCCCACAGCTAACAGTGCATGTCAGAGCACAAACCAAGCCATGAAGTCCAAGGAATTGTCTGTAGACCTCCGAGACAGGATTGTATCGAGGCACAGATCTGAGGAAGGGTACAGAAAAATTTCTGCAGCATTGAAGGTCCCAATGAGCACAGTGGCCTCCATCATCTGTAAATGGAAGAAGTTTGGAACCACCAGGACTCTTCCTAGAGCTGGCCGCCCGGCCAAACTGAGCGATCAGGGGAGAAGGGCCTTAGTCAGGGAGGTGACCAAGAACCCGATGGTCACTCTGACAGAGCTCCAGCATTTCTCTGTGGAGAGAGGAGAACCTTCCAGAAGAACAACCATCTCTGCAGCACTCCACCAATCAGGCCTGTATGGTAGAGTGGCCAGACGGAAGACACTCCTCAGTAAAAGGCACATGACAGCCCGCCTGGAGTTTGCCAAAAGGCACCTGAAGGACTCTCAGACCATGAGAAACAAAGATTGAACTCTTTGGCCTGAATGGCAAGCGTCATGTCTGGAGGAAACCAGGCACCGCTCATCACCTGGCCAATACCATCCCTACAGTGAAGCATGGTGGTGGCAGCATCATGCTGTGGGGATGTTTTTCAGTGGCAGGAACTGGGAGACTAGTCAGGATCGAGGGAAAGATGAATGCAGCAATGTACAGAGACATCCTTGATGAAAACCTGCTCCAGAGCGCTCTGGACCTCAGACTGGGGCGAAGGTTCATCTTCCAACAGGACAATGACCCTAAGCACACGGCCAAGATAACAAAGGAGTGGCTCCGGGACAACTCTGTGAATGTCCTTGAGTGGCCCAGCCAGAGCCCAGACTTGAACCCGATTGAACATCTCTGGAGAGATCTGAAAATGGCTGTGCACCGACGCTCCCCATCCAACCTGAT
>NC_059390.1:145000-150000 GCF_019703515.2 Myxocyprinus asiaticus
AGGAAGATAAAGGAAACCTGGAGGAAGCCAATGGCAACCATCCCAAAAAAAAAATTGACAAATGCTTTTTGAACACCAACAAGTAATTCTTTAGGAGGATCTAACACAGTACATTTATGCCATAGCACTGAAGCTGCCAAGTTGTTAATAACCAAACATCTCCCTCTATAAGAGAGTTGTGGAAGAATCCATCACCACTTCTGAATTCTGCAAATCACCCGATCAAATAGTCCTTCCCAGTTCTTTTCTGTGTAACTATTAGTCCCAAAATAAAGACCAAGAACTCTAAAGCCATCTCGGGCCCATCTATATTGCTGTGGTAGCTGGGAAGGTCCTGCGCCCTGCCAGTCTCCCAACAGCAAGGATGCACATTTCCCCCAGTTAATACATGCAGATGAAGCTTGTCGAAATCGATCTAAGGTAAAGATCAATCTTGTAACATCTTCAGAGTCTTTTATAACAACCGTTATATCATCTGCGTAAGCTGTAAGTTTAACTGGATCGGCACTGGGGAAACTGGGAACATTATAACCACGTAACTGCCTCCTAAGTGAAACCAGGAGAGGCTCAATAGAAATTGCATACAGAAGACCTGAAAGAGGGCACCCTTGCCTTATTCCCCTGGTTACAGAGAAAGGCCTAGTTAAGGAACCATTAAGACTTAACATGCAGTAAATGTCATTATATAACAATTTAATGAGAGAAACAAAATAAGGACCAAAACCAAAAGCTTCCAGGGTCATAAACAAATACCGATGATCCACCCTGTCAAATGCCTTTTCTTGATCCAGTGAAAGAAAACCAATGTCCAAATTGTCCATTTTTGCAACTGTAATAATATCTCTCAACAAAAAGAGATGATCAAAAATTGACCTTCTGGGGACACAGAATGTTTGATCTTTATGAATGACTGATGCCATATATTTTTTAAGTCTATTAGTCCATGTTTTTGATAAAATCTTAAAATCAGCACAGATCAATGATACCGGACGCCAGTTCTTTAGACACCCAAGATCACCCTTTTTTGGAATTAGTGTTAGAATTGCCCATCGACAACTCAAAGGAAGAGTCCTTTGATCAATGCATTCAAGAAAAACATCATATAGGTCTTGTCCAATTAAATTCCAGAAAGACTTATAAAATTCTGCTGAAAGACCATCCAGCCCAGGTGATTTCCCAGAACACATCTCCTGAACAGCTTGTGAAAGTTCTCCAAATGATAAAGGACTGTCTAAGTCATCACGTTCCTCTTCAGATAGCTTAGATAGGTCACATAAAAATTTGTCAGCAGCTGCTCCATTGCATGTCTCAGAACAGTATAAATCCTCATAAAAGGAAAGAGCATAATGTTGAATTCCCCGTTGGTCAGTTGTAACTCCACCACATGGAATCTTCAATTGATGAAAGATCTTCTGTTCCCTTGACCTTTTTTCCAAGTCCAAAAAAGAAAACTGTAGGAGCATCCATGTCATTCAGCTGGGCAAACCTGGTCCTTAGAAGGGCTATTTTTCCTCATTCCTCCAATAAATTCTTTTAAAGGACCTTATCTCTTGCAACAGAGTCAATAAAAGTTGAATTATTGTGGGTACAGTCACTGCTTTGCCCAAGGATGTCTTGTTCAAGAGCCTTTATTTTTACTTTGAGGGCTCTAGTACTATGTGCAGTGTACTGTTGGCAAAAAGTCTTAATTTGCGCTTTACCGATGTCCAACTATTGACTCAAAGACTGAAAATTACATCTCTCCTCTCTCCAAGTTTTCCAGAAAAGATTAAAAGAGTGAATAAAGGTGCAGTCCTGCAATAATCTATTATTAAAGTACCAATGTGATTTTAAAAGTCTAGGAAATGAGACAGAAACTACAATAGATAAATAGTGATGATCTGACAGAAAAGATGGCGAAATCAAGCTATTAAAAAACCTACTCCTATTGCCTTTCTCAACACAGAAATGATCAAGCCTCTGTCATATTATTAGAATTAGCTTTTAACCGTGTGTACTGTCTAACCCCATGAAAGGACTCCCTCCACAAATCAACTAAATTATGATCATTTATTAATTTCTTTAAACTCTCAGCAGAAGATGGATGAGGTTCATCATGATTCCTATCCAGATCTGGATTAACAGTACAATTGAAATCATCACCAAGCACAAGAATATTTCCCTGAGGACACTGTGATAAAGCATTAGAAAGTATTTTGAAAAACATAATACGTTCTTGACCAACATTTGGAGCATACACATTAAAAAAGGAAAAATGTGTATCACCTAAGACAATATCAGCTCTCAGAATCTGACCAGGCATAACCTCATCCATATCTGGTTGAGTACTGACACATGGGGAACAAAGGATGGCAACACCTGCACTAAGGTTTGTTCCATGACTTAACAAAACATTGCCTTTCCAATCACCAGTCCACTGTGACTGATTCTGCTGATCTGTATGTGTTTCCTGTAATAAAATCACATCTGCTTTCTTTAAACTCAAATAATCAAATAAAACAGCTCTCTTTTCTATACCCCAACAACCATTAATATTAAATGTTCCAATGTTTAAGGTTGCCATAAGGGAAGAATAGATAAAGCAAACAACAGCCCCAAAAATCACCCTATTAATGAACATGGCCCTATTAATATTTCTTTTGACAAGTTTTTAATCTTTTTTTTAAAAGCGCTCACATGTTTCTTGAGTCTATATCATTTAGGCTGGTCGAGCTCCTCCAATGCAGCCTTTCTCATAGCCATAACACAAGAGTCAACAAAAAGCTGCATATCAGAGAAATACTTCTCTAATTTTGGTCTTCACTGATTGAAAGTGCTGTCAAGAAAATCATTAATTTGTTGTACTGTATAATAAGGTGGCTTCATTTGAAGGCTGCATTTTTTTCCTGCAGAAATTCCTTGTGAACTGACATCAGTGAGATAATCTACAATATCAGATCCCTCACTATCAGAGTCTCACCTCTCTCGGTGAGCTGGTCCACATCACTCTGTGACAGGTCAACAGATGCTTGCGAGTCCCACAACTCTCTAGCTCCCGCGAGCTCACCTGGCTCCCCCGGGCGCTCTGGGTCGCTGGTTCCCGCAGCGGTGGTCTCTGTTCCACTGCAAGCCCCACTGCTGACATTATCACGCTCACTAGTGTTCACTGAACCAGAATAAAGAAAATGTAGAATCAGTCCTTTTCATTTGAAAGAGGGCCCATACTTTAAAAAGATTCCTATAAAACTCTGGCATCCTGGATGTGTTTATTTTTTTGAGATCTAAAAAGAACAATGATTTATCCAGACAAAGTCCTTCAGCAGTCTTTAAAATCGTACTGGCCACTGATCTCCAGCTTAAGTTCTCTGGCCCAGTGAGAAATCGCTGTATGAATTGTAGTCAAAAAGCTGCAGTCCTACTTTGCAAATGTACAAGTCCTTGCCCTCCTTCTTCTTTAGGTAAATACAATACATTATGTGGTATCTGATGCATTTTCTCCCAAAAACAATCTATTAAAAGAGACAGAATTTTTGCAAGTAACCATGCAGGTGGATCAATACAAGCCAGTCGGTGCCATAAAGAAGAGGCCACCAAATTATTAATAATCAGAGTGAGTCTTAATTCTTAACAAAAGTTTTTGAACAATCGTGTCATCTCCTAAAAACACTCCTAAATATCTTAAACCATCTTTTTTCCAACTTAACCCATTTGGAAGTATTGGTATCGCTCTTTCCCACTTTCCTACTAACACTGCTTTGCTTTTACCCCAGTTAATTCTTGCTGAAGAAATAGTTTCAAAGTCTCTCAATGTTTTTAATAGTAAGTCCACATCATTTTGTTTATTAAGTATTATGATAATGTCATCAGCATATGCTGATAAACAGAAAGTGCTTGTACAGGCTTGTAAAGATACCCCTTCTAAAACTCTTCTCAATTTATTTAAAAGTGGTTATTGCCAACGTATAAAGTATCCCTGACAGAGAACACCCCTGTCTTACCCCACGACATACTTTAAAAGGAGCATATAAGCCACCGTTAATTTTCAGTAAACTCTCAAAATCATTGTATAAAATTTTAATATAACCTATAAAATCAGAACTAAAACCAAATGCTTGTAAAGTTTTTCACAGATAGTCATGTTCTACACGATCAAACGCTTTCTCCTGATCTAAGGAAATAAAACCCATATCTACACCCATCATTTTAGAAACATCAAATAAATCTCTTATCAAATGGATATTATCAAAACTTGATCTTCCAGGTACACAGTAGGACTGACCAGAGTGAATTACTTCCTCCAAAACCCTTCCTAGTCTGGTAGCTAACACTTTTGAGAGCAATTTATAGTCACAACACAATAAAGATACAGGTCGCCAGTTCTTTATGTCTCTCACATCACCTTTTTTTGGCAAAAGGGTAAGGACCGCTCTTCTACAGCTAAGCGACAGAAGTCCTCCAACTAGACTGTCACTGAGAATTGCCTGCAGATCCTCCCCTATCACAGGCCAAAAGGCTTTATAGAACTCAAATGGGATTCCGTCTATCCCAGGAGCCTTGCCATTCTCCATACTTTGGAGAGCTTCATGCAGTTCTCCCAGGCCTATGGCTTTCTTGACTGCTGCATTAGAGTCTTCAGAGATCTTTGGCAGCTCTCAAAAAAAAAAAAAAAAAAACTGTTCAACAACCCGATCTTCCTTGTGCTCACAACTATAAAGATTTTCATAAAAACTGATTGCTCTTTTCTGAATTTCAATAGGATCTGATCCAAGAGAACCGGTCTCAGAAAATAAAGAATGTATAAAGCGTTTCTGACCGTTCTTTTTTTCTAGACTAAAGAAGAATTTTGACGGCACATCCATCTGGTCTATATCTTTAAACCATGATCGAACTAGCGCCCCCTGTGCTTTCACCCTTTGTATGTTAGACAAAACAGATTTTTTTTTAAAAAAGGGATACAATATGTGTTTGATTTCCACTAGATTCAGCCACTTCTTGGAATTTGAGAATTTCATCTTCTAAAA
>NC_059390.1:155000-177500 GCF_019703515.2 Myxocyprinus asiaticus
TGATGTAGGGGTCGATCGATAAATCTCAGAGGCCGCTCAGTCGGCCGACTGTTCGTATTTTTAAACAATCCGCTTCTTGTTTGATCGATTCATTTTTATTTTTTATTAACAATCTTTATTGATTCCCTTCAACAAATTAAATAAACATAACAGAAAATACTGAATCAAATGATATAAAATTAAACCCTTCTAGTCGATTCGTTTTTTTTAAGCAGTTTCTTAATCTGAGACACGTAAATGACCAATAACAGTTCGTTTTGTTGTGACGTGCCCTCGTGTTACCACAATAATCGACCGGTGTGTAACACAGTTATTGGACTACATGTGCACTATTGTTATTTCCTAATTAATTACAATTTCTTTGTGTGCAAATAAATTACTAGGAAACTAGGAGAAACTGCTATCTACCATCTACAACACACAAAATCTTTTTTTAATTTTTTTATTCTAAATAAAGACAGATTTTTGTGTGAAAATGTGTAAATATAATGCAAAATAAAATTTAATTAATTGTTTTGCCAATTTATGTATATGTAATTTACTATTCTATTTAATTGTGAGATATATCAGCGGTATATCGGCTTGTCGGTCAAGCTGCTCTCTCGATATCGACATCAGCCATTAAAAAACGCATATCAGGGGATCGGGGGGGTCTGGGTAGCTCAGCGAGTATTGACGCTGACTATCACACCTGGAGTCGTGAGTTTGAATCCAGGGCGTGCTGAGTGACTCCAGCCAGGTCTCCTAAGCAACCAAATTGGCCCGGTTGCTAGGGAGGGTAGAGTCACATGGGGTAACCTCCTCGTGGTCGCTATAATGTGGTTCTCGCTCTCAATGGGGCGTGTGGTGAGTTGTGCGTGGATGCTGCGGAGAATAGCGTGAAGCCTCCACACGCGCTACGTCTCCGCGGTAACGCACTCAACAAGCCACGTGATAAGATGTGCGGATTGACATCTTAGATGCGTAGACAAATGAGATTCGTCCTCCGCCACCCGGATTGAGGCGAGTCACTACCATTATGTGTGTGCTGTGCTCAGTTGCTGTCTTTGTAAAGCTTTTCAAGTTTGTGACTTTCAAAGGAGGTTTCAGTTCAGTTAGGATGCTGCTTAAAAAGACAGCATGATGGCTCACTAGGTTTTAGAACAGACCTAACTGAACTACATGTGGAAGTATGCATGTAGATTATGATGAAAATGTGTAATAGGAAAAAAGAATTTCCACATCATGAATAACATCTGTTCCACCTGTGCCGCAGGTGTGAAATGTAACCTGGTTGTGTATAAGCCTCCAGAGGACTCTAGCGGTGAGAACTGCATCTTCTTTCACTGTCCCAGCGAGCAGGACTGTCCTCTCATGGTGGCTAAAGCTGGAATCAACACCTACAACATTTTCAAGGGTAAACAGCTCTCTCCACAGAAACAACAACAACAACTGAAACTGGAATCTCATAAGTGTTTAATACAGTTAATACAACTTAAAGGAACAGTTCACCCAAAAATGAAACTTCTCTCATCATTTACTCACCCTCATGCCATCCCAGATGTGTCTGACTTTCTGTCTTCTGCTGAACACAAATGAAGATTTTTAGAAGAATATTTCAGCTCTGTAGGTCCATACAATGCAAGTGAATGGTGGTCAGAACTTTGAAGCTCCAAAAAACACATAAAGGCAGCATAAAAGTACTCCATAAGACTCCAGTGGTTTAATCCATGTCTTCAGAAGTTATATGATAGGTGTGGGTGAGAAACATCAATGTTTAAGTCCTTTTTGCTGTAAAATCTCCTCTATGCCTTGTAGGTGGCGATATGCACTAAGAATTGTGAATTGCCAAAAACATAAGAAGAATGTGTAAGTGAAAGTGAAAGTGGAGATTTCTAGTATTTATCACCCACACCTATAATATTTCTTCTGAAGACATGGATTACATCACTGGAGTCTTATGGATTACTTTTATGCTGCCTTTATGTGCTTTTTGGAGCTTCAAAGTTCTGACCACCATTCACTTGTATTGTATGGACCTACAGATCTGAAATATTCTTCTAAAAATCTTCATTTGTGTTCTGCAGAAGAAAGAAAGTCACACACATCTGGGATGGCATGAGGGTGAGTAAATGATGAGAGAATTTTCATTTTTGGGTGAACTGTTCCTTTAATAACATTTTTCCCTTCAATGTTCGTCTCATAGGTTTGACTCATCCAGCAACTAAAGTAAATGGCAGAACAACAGCCAAACTAACAACAACCACGACAACACCAACACCAACAACAACCACAACAACACCTACAACAACAACAACGATAACAACAACAACAACATCAACAACAAAACCAACAACAACCACAACACCACCACCAACGACACAAACAACGACCACAACGACAACAACAACCCTGACAACACCAGCAACAACAAATACCACAAACACCCCAGAAAGCACTGAAGGAACATTCACTGAGTCAGCCATTATTTTGGTAACCATGGCGATGACCCCACCCACTACCACAACAACAACAACTACCACTCAGTCCACCACTACGACCACCACAACACCTTCTACAACAAAAAGAAGCACAAGCACCACCAGCACGAAGGCCCCACGCGCCCCTCAGCATCCTCCTGTCAAAACCAACAGACCCAAAAAACCCAGCAAGCCTTTGAGGGGACCAGAACCACATGTGGTTAAACCCGTCAAAGTGACAAAAATGCCTACAACACAACCGATCACCACGACTACCACACAGAAACCGACAACTACAACTACCACGACAACGGTACCCACGACGACCACGACGACAGCACCTGCTGCCACTGAACGCACAACTGCAGTGGTGCTTGAAATTGAGAATGATTCCAAGGAAAGATCTCTGGATCGGGATTCTCTGGTGCCTCCTGTGCTCGGCTCTGCTCCAGGGAAGCCCAAAGTCTCTCGGATGATGTGGAAGAACAGTCTGGTGGCTATCGTGGTGATCACTTTGGTCTTCCTCGTTCTCATTCTGGCTTTGGTGGCTCGTAAAGCGATGGAGTCCTTCGACAGACGCCACTATACGAGACTGGAACTCAACGACCTTCATTATGAAATATAAAAATCAAGACACGGACCAAGAGACAATCCAATCAGTTCTTCTTTAGGGAAACACGTTTTCCTGCTAACTTATGGAGGAAAGCGCTGTATTTTAACATCCTGTGTGTTTGAATTCTACAGTCAGACACTGAACAAGTAAATGTTTGGACGGGGAGAGAATAAAGGTGAAAAATGATGAAAAATAAAAAGCAATACATTGAACTCAGGAAGCAGCAAATTCTGGAATTAAAGGGTGAAATATTCATTGTAAGATGTTTCTTTGGCCTCATATATGGTTGCTGATATTTTCATGAAACAAAACCAGAAGTGTTTCCCAATATCAAGGACTGCAAGAAATGTCTTTTAGTGTGTGCAGTATGAAAGAGGACTTCATTTAAATTCTGTTGTGTTGTAAGAGCCACTTCACATCTCATTCAGCACTGTAAATAAGTGCAGTTGCCATCGTCCATTGACTGTAATTCAGTGTGCACCGCTGATATTGTGGCTGTTTATTTTATTGTGTTTTACTCTTCAGTCTTCACAGCTTTTGCACAATCCAGAGCTTGCTCACTAATGGATGCAATTCTTATTGTTTATTTTAAAAGGCACTGTATGATTTTAAATGACTGATCTTTTCTTATGCATTTCACAATTTCAGACTTGTAATTGTATGAGTGGCGTTGGGTGTACATGAACATTTGTAATTCACGGCAGAAAATTGCAAGATTATATTCATGCTGCCAGTTTTTTTCCTCACATGGGTGTGTGTTAATTGTTGACCACGTGATAGCATCAGAACATTGATCAGCAGCATGCAACACATTACACCAATCTAAAATATTCATTCAGTTACTTTTTCTCTTGAACTGCTTCGGTATTTTCTTGTATCTATAAGTTGTTGGTAAGTTTTGAGCTGTGGCTTTTACAGACAATTTGAGATTCGTGTGATTTTTTTTGTCTTGCAAGAAATAAAAACCAGTCTTTTTAATCATTTATAAAGATTTGTTATAAAATATTCGATTTCTCCCAATCTAAATAATTAAATGAATGGAAGGTAGTGCTGAGTCACACTATTAATTGATCATTACTGTAAATTTGATGAGTTATGTGAAAACAACAGTGACAGTAGGCCTATGTGACAGATTTATGAATATTAGAAATACTCATATAAGGGTCTGGGTATCTCAGCGAGTATTGACGCTGCTCAATAGAGTCACATGGGGTAACCTCCTCGTGGTCGTTATAATGTAGTTCTCGCTCTTGGTGGGGCGTGTGGTGAGTTGTGTGTGGATGCCGCGGAGAATAGCATGAAACCTCCACACGCGCTATGTCTCTGCGGTAACGCGCTCAACAAGTCACGTGATGAGATGCGCGGATTGACGGTCTCAGACGCGGAGGCAACTGAGATTCGTCCTCCGCCACCTGGATTGAGGCGAGTCACTACGCCACCACGAGGACTTAGAGCGCATTGGGAATTGGGCATTCCACATTGGGGAGAAAATAAAAAATTAATTAAAATAAAAAATGCTCATTTAAAATGTCCATTAAACAATAACTGTGGCCCAAACAGAGTTTATGAAGCCAAACGAATAAAAAACTTTAACCAGTATGGGTTTTAATGGCTGATGACAATTTCTAGAGAGCAGTCTGTGATTATAAAGCTTCAGTATACTGTATATACAGTGGTGGCCAAAAATATTGGCACCTTTAGTAAATATGAGCAAAGAAGGCTGTGAAAAATATGTCTTTATTGTTTATAACACAATACACAAGTTTTATAAAAAAACTAATATTTTTGTCTAATTTATGTGTGGCACAATTATTGGCACCCCTAGAAATTCTTATAAGTAAAATATATAAAACATATTAATATAAAATAATATAAATGTATATTCCCATTCATATTTTACATTTTGTTAGTGCATCTGGGTGACTAGGAACATGAAATTGTTCAGCCATGACTTCCTGTTTCAGAGGGGTATAAATATGAAGTAACACACAAGCCAAATTCCCTTAATCATCTATAACAATGGGTATGACCAAAGAATAAAGTTATGATGTGCGGCAAAAGGTTGTTAAGCTTCGCAAAATGGCAAATTGCTATCAGAAAATAGCTAAAGCATTGAAAATAAAAATTTCCACCATCAGGGAAATAATTAAGAAGTTCCAATCAACTGGAGATCTTAAGAATCGGCCTGGAAGAGGACGTGTATCTATATTGTCTCCACGCACAGTGAGGAGGATGGTTCGACTGGCCAAAAATTCTCCAAGGAAGGGTTAGGGAGCTCACAGCTGGAGAATTGCAAAAATAATTTGGGTCTTGGGGTCAGAAAGTCTCAAAAACAAAAATATCAGACATCATCTACATCACCACAAGTTGTTTTGGAGGGTTTCAAGAAAAATGCCTCTGCTCTCATCCAACAACAAACTCAAGCGTCTTCAGTTTGCCAGACACTACAGGAACTTCAAATGCGACCAGGTTCTATGGTCAGATGAAACAAAAATTAAGCTTTTTGGCAGCAAACGCCAGAGATGGGTTTGGCGCACACAGAGATGAAGAAGTACCCAATGCCCACGGTTAAATATGGTGCTGGATCTTTAATGTTGTGGGGATGTTTTTCTGCCAGAGGTCCTGGACATCTTGTTCAGATACATGGCATCATGGACTCTATCATATACCAACAGATAAGCTGCCAGAAAGCTTACAATGGGCCCTAGTTGGATCTTCCAGCAGGACAATGATCCAAAACACACATCAAAATCAACACAAAAATAGTTAACTGACCACAAAATCAAGATTCTGCCATGGCCATCCCAATCCTCTGACCTGAACCCCATAGAAAACCTGTGGGGTGAACTGAAGAGGGAGAGTCCATCAGCGTGCACCTCAGAATTTGAAAGATTCTGTATGGAGGAATGGTCTCAGGCATTATAAGAGAAGACTCAGAACTGTTATCTTGGCAATGGGAGGTTGCACAAAGTACTGAATACAAGGGTGCCAATAATTGTGCCACACATATATTTGACAAAAATATTACTTTTTTTTTATAAAAACCTGTGTTGTGTTTGCAATTTTTTAAAATATCCTATAGAGGATATATTTTTGTGAATTTGAATGAAAGATCAAAAGGATAAACAATAAAGAATATTTTTCACAGCCTTCTTTGCTCATATTTACCAAGGGTGCCAATATTTTTGGCCACCACTGTATATCCCATGATCTGTTCGAATACTCAATTATGATTGCCTGGAATGCGTTAAACCCGTTTAATGCACAGGATATTCCGGTAAGTATTAATAAAAAAATATACATATTTATTATACACTTACTATAATGCATTAAAATAGCTTAGCGCACACCTAGCCGTGGATTATCCCTTACATAATAAATAATTGCCACATTAAGAGCACTTTGGTTTTATTCCGAAAGTAGCCATGGGCAGTGCCGGTAATCTCAGACCAAATATCGGCCGATTAATCGGCCTGACTGATATAGCGGTCGATCATTATTACTCAAACCACAAAGTATTTTCTTTATTTTGGTCAGTTCTCTAAATAAACCAAAATACGATGGCCAAATTTGAAAGCAGTAAATATGCAGAATAATTCATTAATGATCCGTGTTGCTTTGTGTTGTTTTGTGTCTCGGGCCGCTGCGTGAGAAACTAGTGCCATCGGAATGCGTTTCACAACGCTCATATTTCTGCCTTTTCCCACATTAAAACGTTTGTTCCGCGTCTCCACAGCAGTGTGATGTGATACAGAGTGAAATCCAACAATAGTGAGCAGAGGACTGATTCCAGAGAAAGACATGGAGAGGGGAACACTGAGGGGGAAGCGGAGGGGGAAGGGTTGCTTTAGGAGCGGAAGGAGACGGACGGACGGACGGCAGAATGAAGCGCAGCGTCGCGGTCAAACAATCAAATCCATGAAAAACTGCAGCGAACAATCCGGATCACAGACACACACAACCGGAGCGATGCGAGCGAAGCGTTGAAGATGTTTGTCGTACTACAGAGTGTGTTACTGTGCAGTTTATATGTGCAGATACACGGTGAGTTTTCCCATTCACACCGCTTGATTTCAAGGGAAGTTCAGGAATCATGTTCATATCGTGATCGAGTCTCAGTCACTACATGTGTGTATGAATCAGTCGATATTGTTTGTGTAATAGTGTTTAGTGGAATATGAATCTGTGCTGGTGTTTAATGTGACACATGAACAGTCGGTCGATGCTAATGTTAGCTTGTTCAAGTAACTCGTCTCTATTTACAAGCTTTTGTTGTTGTGATGTGATTTTTGGCCTAAAGTGTTTTCTATCTGTGTGTTTGTTTTGAGAACGACGTTTGTTTGAGTCTTTATGTGTTTTCTGCGTTTCATCAAACTCGCTCGTTTCAGCTGCTTTTGTCCTACAGCAACACAAACCTGGTTTACCCTCGAATATCTCATTTATTTCTCCTCTCAGTCTCAGTCCATGAGTGTGTTGAGTAGTGATTTAACATATGAACATCTCATTTATTTCTCCTCTCAGTCTCAGTGCTCAAGTGTGTTTGGTTGTGTTGAGTGGTGATTTAACATATGAACATCTCATTTATTTCTCCTCTCAGTCTCAGTGCATGAGTGTGTTGAGTAGTGATTTAACAGATGAATATCTCATTTATTTCTGCTCTCAGTCTCAGTCCATGAGTGTGTTGAGTAGTGATTTAACAGATGAACATCTAATTTATTTCTCCTCTCAGTCTCAGTGCATGAGTGTGTTCTGTTGTGTTGAGTGGTGATTTAACATATGAACATCTCATTTATTTCTCCTCTCAATCTCAGTGCAGGGGTGTGTAAAGCTGTGTTGAGTAGTGATTTAACAGATGAATATCTCATTTATTTCTCCTCTCAGTCTCAGTGCATGAGTGTGTTGAGTAGTGATTTAACAGATGAATATCTCATTTATTTCTCCTTTCAGTCTCAGTGCATGAGTGTGTTGAGTAGTGATTTAACATATGAATATCTCATTTATTTCTCCTTTCAGTCTCAGTCCATGAGTGTGTTGAGTAGTGATTTAACATATGAACATCTAATTTATTTCTCCTCTCAGTCTCAGTGCATGAGTGTGTTCTGTTGTGTTGAGTGGTGATTTAACATATGAACATCTAATTTATTTCTCCTCTCAGTCTCAGTGCATGAGTGTGTTCTGTTGTGTTGAGTGGTGATTTAACATATGAACATCTCATTTATTTCTCCTCTCAATCTCAGTGCAGGGGTGTGTAAAGCTGTGTTGAGTAGTGATTTAACAGATGAATATCTCATTTATTTTTGCTCTCAGTCTCAGTGCATGAGTGTGTTGAGTAGTGATTTAACAGATGAATATCTCATTTATTTCTGCTCTCAGTCTCAGTGCATGAGTGTGTTGAGTAGTGATTTAACAGATGAATATCTCATTTATTTCTCCTCTCAGTCTCAGTCCATGAGTGTGTTGAGTAGTGATTTAACAGATGAATATCTCATTTATTTCTCCTCTCAGTCTCAGTGCACCAGTGTGTTCGGCTGTTTTGAGTAGTGATTTAACAGATGAATATCTCATTTATTTCTCCTTTCAGTCTCAGTCCATGAGTGTGTTGAGTAGTGATTTAACATATGAACATCTAATTTATTTCTCCTTTCAGTCTCAGTGCATGAGTGTGTTCTGTTGTGTTGAGTGGTGATTTAACATATGAACATCTAATTTATTTCTCCTCTCAGTCTCAGTGCATGAGTGTGTTTGGCTGTGTTGAGTAGTGATTTAACATATGAACATCTCATTTATTTCTCCTCTCAGTCTCTGTGCAGGGGTGTGTAAAGCTGTGTTGAGTAGTGATTTAACATATGAATATCTCATTTATTTCTCCTCTCAGTCTCAGTCCATGAGTGTGTTGAGTAGTGATTTAACAGATGAATATCTCATTTATTTCTGCTCTCAGTCTCAGTGCAGGGGTGTGTAAAGCTGTGTTGAGTAGTGATTTAACATACAAACATCTAATTTATTTCTCCTCTCAGTCTCAGTGCACGAGTGTGTTCTGTTGTGTTGAGTGGTGATTTAACATATGAACATCTCATTTATTTCTCCTCTCAATCTCAGTGCAGGGGTGTGTAAAGCTGTGTTGAGTAGTGATTTAACATATGAACATCTCATTTATTTCTCCTCTCAGTCTCAGTGCAGGGGTGTGTAAAGCTGTGTTGAGTAGTGATTTAACATATGAATATCTCATTTATTTCTCCTCTCAGTCTCAGTCCATGAGTGTGTTGAGTAGTGATTTAACAGATGAATATCTCATTTATTTCTCCTCTCAGTCTCAGTGCATGAGTGTGTTGAGTAGTGATTTAACATATGAATATCTCATTTATTTCTCCTCTCAGTCTCAGTGCATGAGTGTGTTCTGTTGTGTTGAGTGGTGATTTAACATATGAACATCTCATTTATTTCTCCTCTCAATCTCAGTGCAGGGGTGTGTAAAGCTGTGTTGAGTAGTGATTTAACATATGAACATCTAATTTATTTCTCCTCTCAGTCTCAGTGCATGAGTGTGTTCTGTTGTGTTGAGTGGTGATTTAACATATGAACATCTAATTTATTTCTCCTCTCAGTCTCAGTGCATGAGTGTGTTCTGTTGTGTTGAGTGGTGATTTAACATATGAACATCTCATTTATTTCTCCTCTCAGTCTCAGTGCAGGGTGTGTAAAGCTGTGTTGAGTAGTGATTTAACAGATGAATATCTCATTTATTTCTGCTCTCAGTCTCAGTGCATGAGTGTGTTGAGTAGTGATTTAACAGATGAATATCTCATTTATTTCTCCTCTCAGTCTCAGTGCATGAGTGTGTTGAGTAGTGATTTAACATATGAACATCTCATTTATTTCTCCTCTCAGTCTCAGTCCAGGGGTGTGTAAAGCTGTGTTGAGTAGTGATTTAACAGATGAATATCTCATTTATTTCTCCTCTCAGTCTCAGTGCACCAGTGTGTTCGGCTGTTTTGAGTAGTGATTTAACAGATGAATATCTCATTTATTTCTCCTCTCAGTCTCAGTGCATGAGTGTGTTGAGTAGTGATTTAACATATGAACATCTCATTTATTTCTCCTTTCAGTCTCAGTGCATGAGTGTGTTCTGTTGTGTTGAGTGGTGATTTAACAGGTGAATATCTCATTTATTTCTCCTCTCAGTCTCAGTGCAGGAGTGTGTTCGGCTGTTTTGAGTGGTGATTTAACATATGAATATCTCATTTATTTCTGCTCTCAGTCTCAGTGCATGAGTGTGTTGAGTAGTGATTTAACAGATGAATATCTCATTTATTTCTCCTCTCAGTCTCAGTGCATGAGTGTGTTCTGTTGTGTTGAGTGGTGATTTAACAGATGAACATCTCATTTATTTCTCGTCTCAGTCTCAGTGCAGGGGTGTGTAAAGCCGTGTTGAGTAGTGATTTAACATACGAACATCTAATTTATTTCTCCTCTCAGTCTCAGTGCAGGGGTGTGTAAAGCTGTGTTGAGTAGTGATTTAACAGATGAATATCTCATTTATTTCTCCTCTCAGTCTCAGTGCACGAGTGTGTTCTGTTGTGTTGAGTGGTGATTTAACATATGAACATCTCATTTATTTCTCCTCTCAGTCTCAGTGCAGGGGTGTGTAAAGCTGTGTTGAGTGGTGATTTAACATATGAACATCTCATTTATTTCTCCTCTCAGTCTCAGTGCATGAGTGTGTTGAGTAGTGATTTAACAGATGAATATCTCATTTATTTCTCCTCTCAGTCTCAGTGCATGAGTGTGTTGAGTAGTGATTTAACAGATGAATATCTCATTTATTTCTCCTCTCAGTCTCAGTGCATGAGTGTGTTGAGTGGTGATTTAACATATGAACATCTCATTTATTTCTCCTCTCAGTCTCAGTGCATGAGTGTGTTCTGTTGTGTTGAGTGGTGTTTTAACATATGAACATCTCATTTATTTCTCCTCTCAATCTCAGTGCAGGGGTGTGTAAAGCTGTGTTGAGTAGTGATTTAATAAATGTCCTGTGAGTCTTGCTCTCACTAAAGGCCTGTGAGTGTTTAGATGTGTGAATCTGAGCTCAGTTATTATTTTCTCTAAAACAAAATACTGTATATCACGCTTTGTCAGAGAACAATAATTGATTTTCATGTGTTTTGTTTATATTTGTCAACAGTGTTGTGTTCAGGTGTGTGTATGTGTGAACTGTGAATCAATTAGGAAACAATAATACAAAACCAAGACGAACAGCATGAAAGCATGAGAAAGTGTCTAAATGTGTGTACGAGCTGGGCCAAAAAGGTTGACATGATCTGATGCCAAATATTAAGTGTCTAAAAAGCCCAATATTCCTGTATTTGCTCTTGGCTGAGTGAAGCGAGTCTCTGGCGCTGCTTCAGTGAGTTCTCCCGCAGTTCTGCAAGTTTTCTAAATATTTGGGAAAGGAAATTCCCCATGTTAAAAAAACAGGCAGTCGCTGGAGGCGAGAAGGTTGAGGTTGCCCTTGATGGCAATGCGCTGGTGTTTTGTGGTGGATGTGTCAAATCAGGGTTTGATTCAGTGCCAGATGCCTGCAGAGTTACACACACACTACTGAGGTCACATCACACTCGCACTAATACAACTCAATGGGGTTTCAGTCGCTTTTTGCGGAGGACATTGTGCATGCATGGTTACTTACAATAATGGGGCGGCTCTTGTGTTTTACAGTTCTTTTTCGAATAGAGATACTTAACACTAAAAAGGGCAAGCATATAAAGGTACCTCTAAAAATTAATTCATTGCTTTTTTCCAACATATTAGGACCCACAATACATTTTCCATTTTTTCTCTCTAAAATATTGCTTTATTTTATAGAAATCGTAAAAATAACAAGATAGAAGTGTTTGCGGCGAGGTTAGCTGCCTTCTCAAAAAAATGCTGCCTTTTTACATTTGGATCAAGATTGTGAGTTGATGCCAGACTTTAAACACAAAGTTGCATGTCCTCAGTATTTGCATGGATCCTACATTTCAAAATGTGTGTGACTTTCTTTCTTTTGCAGAACAGAAATTAAGATTTTTAGAAGAATATTTCAGCTCTGTAGGTCCATATAATGCAAGTGAATGGAGGAGATGTCTCAGACCGACTGCTGCATAAACTGTGTTTGTGTGGAAACAGTATCTCGGTCCATAGAAACATCTGCTAATAAGGGATCTACATATGAATATCTATGGCAGTTTGAACTCCGCCCTCGTCAACGTACAAACCTCAAGCTGGCCGGAAACGAAAATGTTTAGTAAAATAAAAGTTTAAAATATTTATCTATTTCTTACATCTATCATATTCACTTCTGAAGACATGGATTAAACCACTTGAATCTTATGGATTACTTTTATGTTAGCTACAAGGTTCGGCAATTAGTTTGGACGAAGCTCGGTGTAAAATATCGCATAAAAGACTTTTTGCATGCAATATTTTACTACGAGTGTAGACAAATGATTGCAGAACCTCACTTCTAGTTTAATATAAGAAAGTATTTCTGTAATGGTGTTCTTTTAACCATGCACAAGAAACCCTCAGTTCAGTACAAATATGCAATAATGACAGTGAGCCCATGCGTTCTTTTATATTATTTTTAATAGTATGCATCATATTTTATACTATACCTGTTACTCTTAATGTACATTATTCCTCGTGTGTTTATATCACTGTACCTTGTGTTATATTACACAGGCATTTATCCACACATTATAAAAAGAGAAGTTGGCTTCTGGAGTTCGTTTGCAATATACTGGGAGCAAAATAAAAGACACAGGATGTATGTTTATGCAACAGCGGCATTACTGTACAGGGGCGAAAGAGTTCTTCATTTCATTTCTTTCGGACTCTGACTGAATAGACCTTTCATCCGAAGTTCATCTGGCAAAATTGGCACGATTTTTGGTGTGAATAGGCCTTAAGCCATTTGTAGGTTAATTTTCACAAATTGTGAATATTGTGTCTCTGTGGTGCTATAAAAATTCCTGTGTCCAGATTGAGTTCAGTGGGTTAGTGCATTGGAAAGACAGAAAGGGAAAACGCAAGGGCTTGCAGTTGTGACAATCCATCATGTGTCAAAGTTGAAAGCATTTAAACTTTTGATGCAACACACTGTGGCGTAGGCATGAATTGACCGCTGAGAATCTTGGAAATGCGGGACTAGTTGCGCTGTGAAATCGAAGAAAATGGCAGAAAAACTCATACATGTGGTTTATTCATTCCCTGTCCTTTATTTTTCTCTGCCTGGCAAAAGAGACAGTAATTGTGGAGAGAGAGAGAGAGAGAGAGAGAGAGAGCTTGGAGAAGAGATTCAGTGTTTACTGGTACATTGTCGAAAAGATCTGTTTTAAAGATCTGTCTCGTTCTGTGAACGCCCCTGGATCGCTGCTTGTTTTCAAACTGAACTGCCACTTTCATGTGTTGAACACGCCTTCCAGACAGACCTTTTGCATTCCCTTTTGTCAAATGCTCTGTCCAGCTTTCCCTAGTGTGTAGGCACCCTTAGTCTGTTAGCACAGAATGAAACGTGTTTTGTGTGTACCTTTATGAAGATGGCGTGTGTCACCTCTGACCTGTACATGTTTTCTCTTCCCCCCCCCCCCCACAGGCCTGCCACTCCTCCTGTACGCAAACCGGCGAGACCTGCGGCTGGTGGACGCAGCTCACGGTCGGGCGAATGCCACTGTAGTGATCGGTGGTTTGGAGGACGCCGCGGCGGTGGATTATGTTTACGCACAGGGACTAATATTTTGGAGCGACGTGAGCGAGGAGGCTATTAAACGGACAGTGTTTAACGGGTCGATACCCAGCGGAATGCAGACGACAGTCGTGTCCAATCTGGCCTCTCCGGATGGGTTGGCATGCGACTGGATAGGGAATAAGCTTTACTGGACAGACTCGGAGACCAATCGGATAGAAGTGTCAGAGCTGGATGGGACATTCCGAAAAGTTTTATTTTGGCAAGATCTGGACCAGCCGAGGGCCATCGCACTGGATCCCGGCCGAGGGTGAGTGCACGTTGAGTGGATCAGGGAATAAGAGTTTTCTCTCAATGAGTTGAAAGTTGCTGTTTATTTTATTTTGATATATTTCTGCATCACGTGATATTTTAAACTTCTGGATCAAGGTTGTTTTTGTAATCTTAAACTGAAACGAAAATGATTTTTTCCCCCCTCCTTTTCTCGGCAATTTGGAATGCCCAACCGTGGTGGCGCGGTTACTCACCTTAGTCCGGGTTGCGTCCCCTTCTGAGACCGTCAGTCCGCGCATCTTATCACGTGACTCGTTGTGCATGACACCGCGGAGACTCACAGCATGTGGAGGCTCATGCTACTCTCCACGATCCACACACAACTTACCACACGCCCCATTGAGAGCGAGAACCACTAATCACGACCACGAGGAGGTTACCCCATGTGACTCTACCCTCCCTAGCAACCGGCTTAGGAGACCTGGCTGGAGTCACTCGGCACACCCTGGATTCAAACTCACGACTCCAGGTGTGATAGTCAGCGTCAATACTCGCTGAGATATGCAGGACCCCTGAAAATGAAAATTGATTAAAAAACATTTTCGTAAATTGAAATAAAATAAATGAAAAACTGAAATGAAACGAACAGCAGTTATTAAAAAACTAACTGAAACAAAATAATAATTATCAAAAATAAATGATTGGTTTCGTAATCACTAATCAACGAGCTCTCATCACATGGTGGAAAAATCTGCCCCGTGTGTGTGTTTGAGATGTTCATCTCCAGAGCCGCAGACACTATCGGGTTGTTTAGGTGAATACCTGCAGGTGGTGTTGTGGCATGTAATGCATGTGAGGTCAGCTGATACTGAAAGACTGATATATGAAGATGACTCTGATATTAATTATGGCTGGTAGGAAAGTCTATATTTAAAAACAAAGATGAAAAAAAAAGTCCACTTCCGTAAATATTTTCAGGTCCTGCTTTGACGAAGGCTGGCATACTAGGATAACGTGCAATACTATGGCAAAGGTGCAGGTGTGTTAGCATTAGCATTAGCACATGTAAACGTTACAAATTACACACATTCTAATGAAAATATCTTTCAATCATCATCGAGTTATAACAGCTTCTTTTACTGAACTCATGTGGATTCCATTCATATATGATGCTTTCTGCCTCATTCTATTTCAGTGCCAGATCCACAACTGTTCAATAAACTTAAATACATTTTTGTAGTCATCTATATATATTCATGACATCTCTGATCAGACTAAACATAATGTTTTGGCTTTATACTGAGTTTATATGTAAAGATCCGAATGAGGAAGTCCGGTCATGTCTGATGTAATCCACTTTTTTCTTCATGTCTGTATTTGGATCATTTCTGTGTTGCAGCGGCTTCTGACTTCGTGGTTGAATAGATAAGATACTATATTTAACAGACGACCACTGATTTCAAGATTATACGAGACACGTATCGTATGTAGTATATGTAAACATGTATAAACAAAGTGACGGAGCGCCCGCTGTCGGTACAGTGAGTCTCAACAGTTTAACAAGATTTCATGTTTAACGTTCATTTGAACTTTTCATACTTTTATACTTTTTGCTTTTGTTTGGTTCTTTGTGACTTTGAATCTCAAACTAGTGGTGCACCGATCTGGAAATTTGAGGCCGATAACGATCTCCGAATGTTTTTCTCTTAAAGTGCCTTAAAGTTATATTGTGCAGTTATATGTTTATGCCCCACACAGTAAAATTACGGTAACTCTTTACAAAAAGGTTCCATTTGTTAACATTATTAACAACATTACTGTAGTTAACATGAACTAATGAACTTAGTATATGTTGTAACTAACATTATTACATTTTTAGAATTAAATGTTGTATTAGTTAATGCACTATGAACAAACATGAACTAACAATGAACAACTGTATTTTTATTAACTAACATTTATGATTATTAAATGTTGTAAACATACTTTTTTCATGATATCTAATGCATGAACTAATCTTAAAGAAATGAAACCTTTACCAAAATTACATTAAGATTACATAAATTGTGAATTGCTCACATTTATTTGTATTGAAAACAGTTATGAATAGTTCTGTTGTCAATATCAAAAGGAGATATACTAGCAACCAAAAACCATGAGAGCATCACACACAGAAGAGTTACGTTCAAAAATAGATGTATCCATTACAAGCTCTAAAACTGCTCCAGTGAGAGATCATTCATATCTATGATTTGTTTACTGTCTTTGGCATCTTGTTGTAACACAAATCACTGATTATTAAGCAAATGCATGAAGACGCGGTGCCGTTATTGAAGATTAAACATTTATATCTGTTATTAGTGGTATTGTGACCAACATTAATCTGATTTAAATTGGGATCCTCACAGAATAGCGCTGAGATGAGTGACGGATAATGAGATATTGAGAACACGCATGTTTGACCGACACCGCGAGCACGCATGTTTGACTGACCGGCACCGCGAGCGCGCATGTTTGACTGACCGGCACCGCGAGCGCGCATGTTTGACCGGCACCGCGAGCGCGCATGTTTGACTGACCGGCACCGCGAGCGCGCATGTTTGACTGACCGACACCGCGAGCGCGCATGTTTGACTGACCGACACCGCGAGCGCGCATGTTTGACTGACCCACACCGCGAGCGCGCATGTTTGACTGACCCACACCGCGAGCGCGCATGTTTGACTGACCGACACCGCGAGCGCGCATGTTTGACTGACCCACACCGAGAGCGCGCTTGTTTGACTGACCGGCACCGAGAGCGCGCTTGTTTGACTGACCGGCACCGAGAGCGCGCATGTTTGACTGACCGACACCGCGAGCGCGCATGTTTGACTGACCGACACCGCGAGCGCGCATGTTTGACTGACCGACACCGCGAGCGCGCATGTTTGACTGACCGACACCGCGAGCGCGCATGTTGAAGGGAGTGAAGCTGAAAGTGCTCATGATTGCTCAAACTGTCTCTATCGCTCCACACAGCCTCTGATTATCATGACTCACATTAGATCACGTATACTCAGATTTGTATTTAACAACACGGCATATGCATGTGAATTACAGCATGTCTGAAAGTTGAAATTAATGAATGCTTAGAATTGCCAACATTTCACCCTCCAGAGGCCACACTGTCATGGATCAAAGTCTGAGAAAGCACTCATTCATTAGAGGAGCAGTATATGTGTGACTCCCTGCATGCTGCTAAAAAGATCAGCCCTGATTCTAGGCCCAATCGGCTGATCATAGATTTAAGACGAATATTGATCGGTGCCCCCCATCGTAAACCATTATGTTATTGTTATTATGCACAAGTATACTGAGTCTAAGTATACTCAGAGACTATCTAGCAGAGACGTCTCACTTCTATTTAAATGAACAGGAGAAAATGGAACGCCCAACCGCCAACGGGATGTCCCGCCTCACATGTAAAAGAACCAATCAGCTTTTAGATAGAGAGCTCAACTTGAGAACACGCATTAGTTGAACCAGCCTGTAAAATAGTGTTTTTTAGCGTGATCCGAGCGAAAGAGGCACGATTTATGATACCATTGGTGACAGATTTTACTGCAGGTTTGAAATATGTTCTTTAATAGCAATCTTGACCAACCATCTTGGAGATTTCGTTGTTTCCCCCATTCAAGTAGATAGAAGCTTCACTGTCTAAGACTGGAAATAAAAGATGGCCGAGAGTGAAGTGACTTGCTAAAAAGACTTTGGTAAACTGTGCAAATATTCAGCTGTTTCGGTTTGCTTTAAGTGAATTTGCATTTGAAAATGCAAAAGTATAATAACCTTGTTCTGGAGCAGCCCAGAGACACACAACACACACGTCATGGCTTTTTAAATGTCTGTTGTATGACTGAATGATGTTGCAGGAGATGTCTGTGCTTTGGCTCTGATTTCTGCTGTTAGTTTGTTAGTTACTCCTCAAAATGTAGTCTTTGACCCAGTTTACACCTGGTATTAAGATGCATTTTGGGTAATCCGATCACAAGTGTTCAGTGCTGAATACGAGTAAACGGGGTGCAAATCATTTTGTGATCGGATCACAAAAACCACATACAGAGGTTGTCAAACACACATGACCACATCGGATTTGAGGTGTAAACACTGATCCGTCATGATGTGTCCCGGACAGCAGTGAAGCGCCACCCCTCACCTGTCAATCAACCACTGTACTAAAACGAGTTTAATCTGTGCCGGTTATGTGTGGCTTTGAAAGGAAATAACCTTCTGATTGGAAAATTTGAATAAGCGGATACATAAACACGAGAACTTCTTCAGAGTCTGATATCAGCATGCAGAGACTCAGATGACAAGCACACGCATCTGAAGCTCAGTTAATATGATTGCTCCACTAAAATAACAGAGAATTAAATTTAAAATGTTGCATTTGTGTTTGAATTAAAATTTCAGCTCCATCTGGGAGAAACTGCACAGTTTTAGCAGTTTATTATCATGCATTAGCACACTAGCATGATGTGACTTATGTATGTCATTAGGAAATCAGAGACCCTCCCCGCGAAATCCCAACACAAGTGCTCACAAGAGACGCATTTAAGCGACCAGGTGTAAACGGTGATGTGTCTCGTCTGACCACATGTGATCAGATCACACGAGACGCATCTTAAGACCAGGTGTAAACGGGGTCTAACATTTCCAGACTTGCACTTCATGTCCAGTTTTTTTTAGCTAGTCAAATGCTCTCTAGATTGACAATGTCCCTCTCCCTAAGACCACCTAGTTCTGACTAGCCCCAGCTTCCTGGTTCAGTAGAAGAATACATCAGTACAGGAACGAAAACAGGCCTTTAGAAAAGCAGTATCAGATGTGAGCCAGCTCTTGTACCTGTAGCCGACATGTTAGCAGCTGTGCAGGAACTAACAACATGTTCCATCATGTTTCCTGCATGTTTATGTTTAACAAGCCACAAGTTACAGGTTTGCTTGAATATAGAGTGACCATACGTCCATTTTTTTAGAGACGTGTGTTCTTTCTTCATCTTCATAGTTGACTGTCAGGTCTTCCTTAGAAGTACATTTCATATTCCTGCAATTATCTGGATCATACAGTTTGGCAAAGAAAATAAAGCGGCAAATGGACCTTCGCTAATGCACCTGTATCGCTCTGTAGACACGCTCTGCCTGTTTCACATGGTCAACTTTCTACATAGAGAAGCTGTCCTATTAACTGTATGTTAAAGCAGTTGATGACATCACAGTTCTGCATGCTCCTGTCTGGGAACGTTTTCTTTTTGTGGTCAGTCACAACAGCGATGGTCAAAAAACCTTTACAAAACAGGCACTGTTTGCAGACATTGCTCGACGCGAGTGCCGTATACTGGTAATACATTGATGTTTGATTATTTATTTATGCTGACATCACCCGAGGAGATGTAGCTTGGTGCACATAGAGCCGCAGGTGAGCCCAAAACTGCACACAGACACACTCCCTTCCGTCTTTAAGGAACTCGCTGCTAGTTCAGACAGACATGAAACAAGAACTAAAGCGCTCGGGGTGTTCATTGCCAAAGTTATGTTACTCTTACTCCGTTGATGAAGATGTGGAATTTCCGCGTATGATTAAAACTCTCGTGTTGTGATACGACATCCCTTCTGACATTCATTTTAACAGCCAGATTTTTCATTCTATAGTGATTGTACAGATTCTGAATGTTGAATATATGTTGAATTGAGTGTGAAATGCACATGATGTTGATGCATGTAGCATAAATGCAGGTATCAACTTAAATGATGATTTAGTAATGAGTTAGTTTTACTGTAGTAATATTGTAGTAGCCATATGGTAACCATGGTTTTACTGTAGTAATACTGTAGTAGCCATATGGTAACCATGGTTTTACTGTAGTAATTTGTAGTAGCCATATGGTAACCATGGTTCTACTGTAGTAATACTGTAGTAGCCATATGGTAACCATGGTTTTAATATAGTAGTACTGTAGTAGCCATATGGTAACCATGGTTTTACTGTAGTAGCCATATGGTAACCATGGTTTTACTGTAGTAATACTGTAGTAGCCATATGGTAACCATGGTTTTACTGTAGTAATATTGTAGTAGCCATATGGTAACCATGGTTTTACTGTAGTAATATTGTAGTAGCCATATAGTAGCCATATGGTAACCATGGTTTTACTGTAGTAATATTGTAGTAGCCATATGGTAACCATGGTTTTACTGTAGTAATATTGTAGTAGCCATATGGTAACCATGGTTTTACTGTAGTAATATTGTAGTAGCCATATGGTAACCATGGTTCTACTGTAGTAATACTGTAGTAGCCATATGGTAACCATGGTTTTACTGTAGTAATACTGTAGTTGCCATATGGTAACCATGGTTTTACTGTAGTAATATTGTAGTTGCCATATGGTAACCATGGTTTTACTATAGTAATACTGTAGTAGCCATGACTGAAGTAACAATGACTGCTGTCACCATTGTTTTCTTGGAAGAAATAATAGTTTTGATACAATTAACCATTGTTTTACAATAGGAATACTGTAGTTTCCATATAGTAACCATTATTTTACTATAGTATTGTAACCATGACAGTAACATGTTAATTTTGTGGTTACTATGATTTTACTACAAATACCATGGTTAAACTATAGTTACTGTAGTAAAACCATGGTGATTTGTAGTGAGGGCAAATCTCTTGAAGTGTCTTACCAAATAGAATATCTTTACAAATAACAAATACCGAACCATACAGAAACCATGACCCTAATACCGTGATACCGTGAGAAATTCGAACCGTTACACCCCTTGTGTGTTCCTTCAAACTGTAAAACTCCTTTATCTTCTTCAAATCTGAGACTGTTTCCTTCTCAGCTAACGTGACTGTTTTATAGTTCTTGCTCCGCTGTAGATGTCACATCAAATGTTGATAAAAGCTGTTTGAGGAGTCTGGGTGGAACATCACCTCTGCCGTGCATAACCGTTTACAGAAACCTGCATTGACGTTGGCTGCTCTCCAAGCATGTCATTGGATTTGCTTGCGTTTTAGCTGAGAAGAACAACTGTGTTTTAGCACAAAGCAATCGTAGAATTGATCTTTTCTGTACTACATTTCAAGCTCTGAAATACTGGAATGCTGACTGTCTTTGTCTATGGTGTCTAGGGCTGTCACGATTATGAAATCTGGCTGACGATTAATTGTCAAACAAATAATTGCGATTATAGTCATAGGTGTACGTGTGCTTCATAAACCTTAAGTCATTTATTCATATTTAACTTATACATGATTTCCTTTAAGGCTTTAAAATCAGCATGTAACGGAAGTTGCGACTGACTTCAGTATCGTGATGTATTTCCGAGTGAAACGGAATATTGAATGAGATAAAATAGAGGGCGGGGCTTGATTTTATCCACTGGGAATTGATTGGATCTAGAAAAGTATGCATTCCATACAGAAATGGAGGCAGATCTGAACGCAAGTTTACAATCAGATGTGGAGGACTCCTCGCCGCCTGACACTGCCAGCAATCGCTTTTGATGGGGAAGAGGTTTGTTTGCAGCAGGCGGAGGAGGATGAGGAGCTGGAGCACACAGAGGATCATTTTATTATGGGAATCAGGCCTTTTATATGTTTGTGCCATTACCTGCTTGGAGGTCACTAACGGTGACCTGGACGTGGAGGCTCAGGAGCAAGTTCACCCTCGAGAGCATCTCGATGTCTCCCAATGGTAACGTACATTTTTCAAAACTAATTGTAATTTGCGATTACTGCTGCAACCTTTATTACATTAACCGCATTTTGGCAAGGGTGTGTTCACACTTGGCAGGTTTGGTTAGATTAAAACGAACTCTGGTGTGATTGCTCTGTTAAGACTATGACCTAAGACTATGTCTAAATATATAGCTGGCAGATAACGCAGCTAGCGACGAAAACCATTTCTGACGAGCTTGCTAGCTAGTTTCACTTACCGTCAAACTTTGTGAGGTACTAACGGTGTACACTGATGGGACAGCCATATCTGTTAAGGACAGATATTGCACAAACCCCATTTAGTGTTCTGTCCAAGCATTCGTGGGTGAAATGCCTCAAACACAACCGTGACCTCTCTGATATCCCCCCTCCTTTGAAATGCAAAGAATCAAGCCATCGGGCCTGCAACCAGGGTTTTTGGGGGATTGGTAAAAGGGTTTTGGGAGAGCCACAACCTAAAACGCACCTCCTCGCCATCTCTATTATGAAATCTATATCAATACAAAGCCCTACTCAGAAATGGGTTTGGTGGTACCTGTAGCAGACTGCCATCAGTAACCAGGTGATCTGTTAGTAACCTGAGTGAGCCGTTTTCTCAGGAGGGCTGACAAAAGCCTGATGGGTAACCGGACACTGACCCCCCCCCCCCAGCAGAATGTGAC